>NC_045030.1:87548127-87554646 GCF_008632895.1 Mastomys coucha
GGAGTACTACTCAGCTATTAAAAACAATAAATTTATGAAATTCTTAGGAAAATGAATGGATCTGGAGAGTATCATCCTGAGTGAGGAGAAATTTACATGTAAATAAAGAAAATATCTAATAAAAAATTTACACCAAAAAAAGAAAGTAATCAAGATACTGTTGGATATAAATTAAGTTTATATTTAAAATATACTAGGTTAGTGGATGGTGGATGTAATGTGGAATATCAGGGTCTCTTTGTTTTAATTTCCCTAAAAACTAAGGACTTTGAATGGTTAACATCAAAATTCAAGTGATAGCTCATGCTGGTGAGAACTTGGAGAAAGAAGAACACTCTTCATCCATTGCTAGAGTGACTGCAAAACTGGTACTACAACTCTAGAAATGTGTCTGTAACTTCCTTAGAATATTGGTAATGGCTCTATGAGAAGGCCCAGATTTACAAGTCCTGGGTATATGCCGAAAGATGACCCACCATACCACAAGGACACGTTTTCCACTATGTTCATAGCACCCTTATTTGTAATAGCCAGAAGCTGGAAACAACAAACCAGGTATCCGTCAATTAAAAACTGGATAGGGAAAATATAGTTAATTTATAAAATGAAATACTATTCATCTCTTTTAAATGAGGATATCATGAATTTGCAGGCAACTAAATGGAACATGAGACTATCAAACTAAGTGAAGTAACCCAGTCCCCCAAAAGACATGCATGGTATGTACTCACTGATAAGTGGATATTTGCCAAAAAGTACAGAATAGACAAGATACACTTAACAGACTTTAAGAAGTTTAACATGCAGGAAGGCCTAAGTGAGAATGCTTCAATTCCACTTAGAAGTGGGAACAAAATAATCACAGGACACACAGAGAGAAGGGGGAGGCACATGGGAAACGGAACTACCTCAGATGTCTGAGGAAGGGGTTGCTGGAGAGAAGCCCAAAGAGCCAAGAGAGAGAATTGAAACGTACAGCTTCCAGGAGAGGGATGTGGATGGACCCTCTAGAAAGTACTAGAGACCTAAGAGCTGAGAGACTCCTAGGACTCAGTGGAGGTAAGCTTAGCCAAATTCCCCAAAACTGGGGAGAACTCAAAGTGTCTATCTCCAATAGATAGACACAACCTCAAGTGGAGGGACAGGGTTACCAACCAAGAGTCAAAATTTCTGACTCAGGAATTTTCCTGTCTAAAAGAACTTCAGGGACAAAAATGGAGAAGAGACTGAATGAAAGGCAGTCCACTGACTGGCCTAACTTGTGATCCATCTCATTTGGGTTGGGAGGAAAAACAAAGGCCCGACACTATTACTGATGCTACGATGTGCTTTCAAACAGCAGCCAATCATTGATGTCCTCTGACAGACCCTACCAGAAGCTGAATGAGACAGATGAAGATACTTACACCCAAGCAATAGATTGAAGTCAGAGACTCCTATGGTTGACTCAGGAGAAGGATTTAAGAAGGTGAAGAGGAGGGTATACCCATAGGAAGACAATTCATCTCAACTATCTTGGTCATCCGGGAACTCTCCAGAGACTGAGATACTATTCACGCAGCATATATGTGCAAGGACCACAGGCACATATATAGCAGAGGACTGCCTGGTATGGCTTCAGTGGGAGAAGATGTGCGTAGTCATGGAGATACTGGAGGCTCCAGAGACATTAGATGTCTGGTGTAGGGGCAGAAGCAGAGGTTAGCGAGCACTATATACGAGGCAAGGGGGAGGAGGAATAAGATGAGGAATTGTGGGAGGATTACCCCACAATTGAATTGAGGGAAGTTATCCAATACCTGGAATGTAAATAGATAAAATAATTAAGAAAGGAAGGAAGGAGGGAAGGAAGAAAGGAAGGAAGAAAAAGAAGGAAAGTGGCTAGAATGATGGCTCAGCTGTTCAATACTTCTTGCTCTTGAAGAAGACCCTAGTTCAGTTGTAAAAACCCTTATTCCGAATCACAACCCTCTGTAACTGCATTCCAGTGTATCTTCTGCCCTCTTTTGGCTTCCATAGGCAGAGCAGTCATGTGATGAACAGGCACACAGGTAGGGAAAAATACATACACAGAAAATACAAATAAAATATATTTTTAGAAAAGAATTGATGTGCTAGCTTCAAAGTAGAAAGGCAAAAAGATTCTACCACACTCTACCTTCATGTTTGTTAACTCCCTCAAATGAAAAGATAAATCTCAATGAAATTGGAGAACTAAGTAAAAAACAAAACCATCCAAACAAACATACAAACAAAATCCAAAAACCAAATAAACAAAAAACCATTAAATTAAAATAAAATATTAGAATTGCAATAATCATCATCATCATCAAAAACAACAACAAAAACATAAGGAGTGGAGCCTAAAAAAAGGAATGAGAATTAGAAACTTATACATTACAACATAAAGGAATTCTATCAAAAAATGGAACCTGGAAGCCATAATATATATATACATATATACATACATATATTAAACAAAAGTATTGAGACTCAGAATATTGAAATGGCATTTTCAGACAATGTCCTCCAAAGATGCAGTTTAGTTCACTTCCTCTTTGAACTTTATTGCTGGCCACACGATCTGACATTGAAAATGATTGGCTTCCCTGTTGAGTCTGCTTTGGGGACTTTTGAATTACAAGACTGTTATGAATCAAGCAGTCAATCCTACAACACCCAGAGGAAGCTCCACTCCCAGGCACTCTAACAAGCCCAGGATCACAGGACCACAGAGACAGCTTGACTCTAATGAGTTCTGACACAACCAGGATCAAAGGATGGGCAGGCTCCTGTTAGATTTAGCAAGGGCAGGTAGCACTAGAGATAACCAGATGGTGGGGGGCAAGCATAAGAAAATAAACAACACAAACCAAGGTAACTTAGCATCATCAGAACCCAATACTCCCACCATAGCAAGTCCTAGACACACCATCACACCAGAAAAGCAAGATTCTATAATCACATCTCATAATGATGATACAGGACTTTAAGAAAGACATAAATAGCACCCTCAAAGTAATGCAGGAGAGCACAAGTAAACAGCTAGAAGCCCTTCAAGAGAAAACACAAAAATCCCTTAAAGAACTACAGGAAAACACAATCAAACAGGTAAAGGAATTGAACAAATCCATCCAGAATCTAAAAGTAGAAATAGAAACAGTAAAGAAATCCCAAAGGAAGACAACCCTGGAGATAGAAAACTTAGGAAAGAAATCAGGAGTCATAGATGCAAATATCACCAAAAGAATGCAAGAGATAGAAGAGAGAATCTCAGGGGCAGAAGACACCATAGGAAACATTGACACAACAGCCAAATAAAATGCAAAAAGCAAAACGCTCCTAATCAAAATTTCCAGGAAATTCAAGACACAATGAGAAGACCAAACCTAAGGTACAGAAGAGAGTGAAGACTCCCAATGTAATGGGCCAGCAAATATCTTCAACAAAATTATAGAAGAAAACTTCCCTAACCTAAAGAAAGAGATGCCCATGAACACACAAGAAGCCTACAGAACTCCAAATAGACTGGACCAGAAAAGAGATTCCTCCCATTGCATAATAATCAAAACACCAAATGCACTAAACAAAGAAAGAATTTTAAAAGCAGTAAAGGAAAAAGGTCAAGTAACATATAAAGGCAGGCCTATCTGAGTTACACCAGACTTCTCACCAGAGACTATGAAAACTAGAAGATCCTGGGAAGATATCATACAAATCCTAAGAAAACACAAATGCCAGCCCAGGCTACTATACCCAGCAAAACTCTCAATTACCATAGATGGAGAAAACAAGATATTCCATGAGAAAAACAAATTTACACAATATCTTTCCACAAATTCAGCCCTACAAAGGATAATAGATAGAAAACACCAACAAAAGGAGCAAAACTGCACCCTAGAAGAAGAAAGAAAGTAATCTTTGAACAAACCCACACTAATTCCACCTCTTAAAAACAACAGGACGTAACAATTACTTTTTCTTAGTATCTTAACATGAAAATTAATATTACCAACATATCCTAATCAATTGAATTTCAAAAATATGAGGATTTAGAAATTTGTTGACTGTCATCCAATAGTGTCTTTAATTTGGTAATTAGAGAAATAGGTCCAACATTGTACAATCTATATACACTTTTCAGCTTGTTTGTGACAGTGTCTGGCTGTCACAAAAAACAAAGTGTACAATAAAAGGGACTTGAAATCTTGCTTCTCCTATCTCAGCCTATTAGCAGTATTGTTTATTTCATGTTTTAACACTATAGTATGGTTTTCAGAACAGCTTATATATTTCAAAAGTATTTATATACCCAAAAGAAACATAGACGATTAACTAGGGAGTTTGCTTGTAACATTACAACAAAGAGTGAGACTGAATGCTTTGCTTGACGTTTGTAACTCCTGTATCAAGTTTGAAGAAGAGGACTATATAAGTTACTCTTTCTCTGAGATGAATGCTTTTCCAAATTATCATAGCTAATGAACCAAATTTTTACCCTCACCTAATGTCTGTGCCACCCTCCAAACAGAGCCATTGTTCATTGAAACAGTTGGTGAATGACTTTATGGATAGACCACCTTAATACACACACCATTTCTTAAATGAATGTAACCTGTTCTCTGTGGGCTGAGAATAAAGTCACTCACTCAGATCAAATAGCTTTGACCATAGCAGGAAGTCTGTATCCAAAAATCATGCCTACAATTCATTCCTTAGCACAGCAGAACTGTCAACTCTCAACTTAGTTAGGATGGAGGTAAAATCCTTTGGTGCTGTGTCATTGAAGTACAGTCTTATTACAATGAAATCCAATGTCTAAAAATTGTTCTTATTTTGGGCTTGTACCACAGTAAGAGCCAGATTTTAAGCTAAAACAAACAAACATGCAAAAAGACTTTATATATTTATGTTCATTTAAGAAAATACTAGTAGTGATGTATTATTTTAAAATATGCAGTTAATATGTTTGGAGTTATTTAAAATTTATATTGAAAAAATGTATGTATTTTCAGTATTGCTGTAGACAAACATCTACATAAGACTGTTAAATTGATTGTTGTTTTATATCACACAACTTTTAAAATACTTATTTTTATTGTTATAATATTTTATAAATTTTAAAGAATATGACAAAAAAAGGTATTGTTGGTATTGAAGGGGGATTCTCTGGGAGGAGTTGGGGTACAAAAGAGAAACAAGAATGTGATTTAAATCCATTTACTTAAAATATGTTTTTAAATGTTAACAAATTAAGATAAATTGAAATCATCTATCTCTTTTCATCATAATGCAATAAAACTTAAATCAATAAAAAAAAATTTTTAAAAAAGTGTCATTGCAATCAGACTGGAAGGCCAGCTATAATTTTCTCATTGTCTGAGAAGTTGGTAGATTCCCATGGGTTCACTTTTGCCAACAATATAGTTACGTATCACCAAGATCAGTACTCAAAGAATCATTTACTTGCAAGAGCTGGACATCTGAGGCTATGTCTCCTTTATTACTTAGTGATTCCATTTAGAATTCTTTCATAAATGCAGATAATTAAGGACAATTCTACTGTAGAATTCCATAATTATACTGCAATAGTCCATAAGAGAATTTTAATTTTAGCTCTTTCTCCAAACATTTCCTCCTTTCCGCCTTCTCCCTTCCCCACTTTCCTGTTCATCCTCAAAGTGGTTTTAATTTTTTGTTCATTTGTGGCTAATGGTGTTTAACTTTCTCAGGTCTTGTTGCTCAGTCATTTAAATTTCAGCTTCTGAGAATATCAAGTCTCACAACTAAAAAATCAAGCTATATTATCACTCAATGTTCAGATTTGTTTATTCTTTATATAATTTAAATACTAGATTTTTCTAATTTTAATTAATTTTTTTTACACTCCATATTCTATTCCCCTCATCTACCCTCCTACTATTCCACATGCCATACCTCCTCCCCACCCTACCGTCTCCACATGAATGTCCCCAACCCCCACCCCACTTGACCTCTAAACTCCCTAGGTGGCCAGTCCCTGGAGGGTCAGGTGCATTCATGTGGAGAAAGGAGGTGGAAGGAAGAGGCATGGGATGAGGAACAGTTGGGAGGTTGGACAGATTTGGTGGGCAAATAAAATATAGAATGTAAATAAACAAACAAGAGATCGGAGCAGTAATGCATTTGAAATAAATAGCTGACTTTTTCAACAAGTAAAGTCTGAATGTTCCTTTAGTTTGTTTTATGGAATAGTCCAAGGATGTTGGTTTAGCCGTTTATTAAAGGTCTGTTAGAATTCTTCACTAAAACTACCTAGCTCTCTCTTTTTAGTTGGGAGGTTTTTTAATGACTGCTTCAATTTCCTTAGGGGTTACACAACTGTTTAGATAATTTACCTGATCTTGATTTAATTTTGGTTTGTGGTATCTGTCTAGATACATACACATTCCATCAAGATTTTCTAGCTTATAGAAAGATCTGATGATTTAGGGGTTTTTTGTTTTGTTTCGTTTTCTTTTTTTTTTTTTTTTTTTTTTT
>NC_045030.1:87555035-87556264 GCF_008632895.1 Mastomys coucha
TCTAATTCCTTCACTGGGGACCCTGCACTCAGTTCGATGGATGGCTGTGAGCCTCTACATCTGTGTCGTTTTCTTTTTTAAATTCTCCTCAGTTTCTGTTGTTATGTCTCCCTTTTCAGTTCTGGTTTTGTTAATTAGGATGTTGTCTCTGTGTATTTTCAGTACTTTGCCTAAGGGTTTATCTATCTTGTTGATTTTCTCAAAGAACCAGCTCTTGATTTTGCTGATTTTTTGTATCATTCCATTTGTTTCTATTGGTTGATTTCTGCCCTGAGTTTGATTATGTCCTGCTGTCTATTTTCTTAGGTGTGTTTTCTTCTTTTTCTTCTAAAGCTTTAAGGTATGGTGCTAAGTTGCTAATATAGAACCTCTCTGGTATTATTTATGAGGGAACTTAATGGTATGAAATTTTCTCTTACCACTGCTTTCATTGTGTCCTATTAGTTTGGGTATGAAGTACCTTAATTTTCCTTGAATTCTAGAAAGTCATTTCTTTATTTCTCCCCTGAGCAACTTATTATTGGGTAGAAAGTTGATCAGTATGTGTATTTTTGTTGTTTCTGTTGTTACTGATGGATAGAATTAGTATGTAGCGATTTGAGAGGATGTATGAGATTATTAAACTCATCTTGTGATCTCTTGAGGCTTGTTTTGTGACAGATTATATGGTCAATTTGGAGAAGATACCATGAGGTGCTGAGCAGAAGGAAGAGGAACTACACAGGTATGGTTCAGAAACGGAATACAGAGAGGGAAGGCACTGAAGATACAATTAAAGGGATGGATACATCAGACAAAGAAAATGTTAAGTCTAAAACTTCCTGACATAAAATATCCAGAATATCCAGGACATTATGAAATCAAAACAAAACATAAGAATACTAGGAAATGGTGATGGATAATACTAGATCAAAGTCTCAGAAAGATTGACAACAAAATCATAGAAGAAAAATTTTCTAACCTAAATAGGGAGGTACCTATCAAAGAACAAGAACCATCAAAACACCAAACATAATGAACCATGAGATGAAGTCTCTTCCCTGTATAATCAACAAAGCATATAATAACCAAGAAAGAATACTAAATACTGCAAATAAGCCAAGAAACATAAATTACAGATGACTTCTCATTGCCATCTGTAATTGCCAAATGGGCTTGGATACATAAGCAGCAGGAACTACAGTTGCCCAGATTACTATATGTGTACTAAATTTAATTACCATAAATGG
>NC_045030.1:87558365-87560850 GCF_008632895.1 Mastomys coucha
CAATACCTAGATCTGATAAACACTTTCAGCAAAGTTGTTGGATACATGATTAACTAAAAAAGAAAAAAAAGTGGTCTTTATATGTACAAATGATTTTGCAAGTGCAAATAAATTGGAGAGACATCATAAAGTTTGAATTTATTAGTAATGCTTATCATATTTTTTGATATAATAAATAATCTTGAGTAACTCAATGTAAGTGTGCTGGCTAAGAATTTACCAAATTCTTTGTAGTCTCAGATTACATTTGGTATTCTTGAAGGTCCTCAAAGACTAGTGTGATATACAAAGGCTTTAATAGATTGATTACATGATAAAGAGTTTACTTTTATACAAAGATATCAGAAAGTACAAAACTTTAACAGATTGGCTATGTTTAAGGGGTTTCTCTGCATTATGACCTTTTTTCATGGTTTCTAAGACTACTGCTACATCCAAAATCTTTACCACATTGTTTAGTGTTTCTCTCAAGGATATGTTCTTTCATGTACTCATAGATAAATGTGTTGTGAAAATCAATCATATTGATTACATTTGTAAGATTTCTATCCAATATGTGTTCTGTTATATATTCAAAGCCAACTATGATATACAAACATTGGGAACAAGCAAAAAACCTTGCCCTAAGGACTGCCTTTTTGCTACCCACCTCCATTTCATCATAAGCTAAAACTAAATTTAAGTTCCAGGTCATAGGTGACCTGAATAATTTACAAAATCAGGCCAGTTTTCATTATTCAAGTCTTGTTTCCCCAAAACATAAGGACTGTTCCTAACCATAATTTCTGTTACTCATGTTTTATTACTCAAAATATAATGCCTATTCATAATCACAAAAGAACAAATGGCTTTGACACTCTGGACCATGAAACCTACATTCTTTATCAATTGACATAGAGTTACAAAAAAAAAAATCGTGATTGGGGGAAAATGTAGCTATAACTTGGCAGAAGACATTGTGGTTTTCTGTTATGGAAGCAATATAACTTTCTGGCTCAGGGTGGTAGTGTGATATTGCTAGTTAGCTTCTAAGTATATTTTTGTGGCCCTCACTGATCAATAATAACTTTATTACAATAAAATCTAATCATTTGGATTGTCCTATGTTTGAGTTGTGTTGGACCTCAATCACCCCATAACATAAAGTCTGTCTCCAGATGAAGTTTCATAATGATGAAGACTGTAGAGGTGTGCAAAAGCTTTGGCATACTAAATACATTCACAAAGTTTCTCTGCAGTACAAATTCTTACATGATGAAGACTACAGAATTGAGCAAGGGTTTCACCATAGTAAATACACTCACAGGGTTTTTCTACCTTAGCATTTCCATTCCTAAGAATAGATTTTATGACCAAGGCAACTCTTATAAAAGCCAACATTTAATTGGGGCTCGGTTACAGTTTCAGAGGTTTAGTCCACTTTCATTATAGCAGGAAGCATGGTAGGCATGCAGGCAAACATAATGCTGAAGGAGCTGAGTGTTCTGCATCTTGATCCAAAGGCAACCAGGAAGAGCCTGTCTTCTAGGGAGCTCATAGGAGGTCTCTTCAGCACTGGGTGGAACTCCAAACCCACACTGATAATGATACACTTCCTCCAACAAGGCCAAACCTCCTGATTGTGATACTTCCTGATCCAAGCATATTCAAACTACCACATTCCACTTGCTGGCCCCTATATGATTGTTTAAGCACATGGTTGTATGGGGACCATACTTAAATACAGCATAATGCAAAATAAATGATCTCCAACTTCAAAAGTCCCCATCATCTATAGCCGTCTGAAAAATGTTAAAAGTTCAAAGACCCTTCTGAAATTAAACCAATCATTTAACTGTAATCCCCAAATTTTCAAAAACAAAAAGCACATTACATAACTTTAAATTCACAGGATGTACTTCAACATTCCTATATTTCATCGTGAAGATATATTGGACCTAAACAAGACCAAAAGGCAGCTGGGCAATCACCAAACTTCAGATCTCCAAATCCTTTCTGCTTTGTTCAATGCAGCACTTTTTTTCTCTCTTTCTCTCTCTTTGGCTGGTTTTACTCCCTGAAAGCAGTTTTCCTGAACAGGTATCCCATAGTTTTGGCATCTCAAAATCTTGGGGTCACCAAATTAACTTCAATATTACAGCTTCTTATTCCAGTATCTGGGATCCACACATGATATTCTGCACTCCTCAAAAAAAAAACTGGGTCACAACTCCAGTTCTCCTCTCTATAGCACTCTAGGTTCTGGTTGACACAACTCTACTGCTGCTGATTTTCTTTCAGCTCATCCCATGGAACTGGCACCTCCAATATACTGAGTTCTCATTCTGCAACAAGGCTTCACTGCTTTATTGTCATATGCTACCTTCATGGTGCCAATGTTTGCCTGTTCTGCATGATACCTTTGTGCCTTTGAAACTATTACCACCTGGATGATTCTTACACATGACCAAGTCCAGGTGCAACACAAGGTTAATCTTGGCTATCT
>NC_045030.1:87561610-87563683 GCF_008632895.1 Mastomys coucha
ACAAGGGCAAAAAGCAGCAACATTCTTCAGCAAAATATATTAAAAACTATATACAAAGTTCAAACCACCCTCATTACACGTGTTCCATAGTCCTACTAGGATGGAACTACATAACGCATGTACAAATCCAAAGTCTAAAAATCCACATTGCTCCAAACAAATACATAGGACTATCATAGCAATACTTAAGACTGGGGTACCAACTTCTGTCTTAGATAGAAATGACATTGCAAAAAATAGACACTGTGACCAAGGCAAATCTTATAGTGGCAAATATTTAAATGGGCCTGGCTTACAGTTCCAAATATCTAGTCCATTTCCATCATAGCAGGAAGCATGGCTGCATAATGCTGGAGAAAGAGCTGAGAATTTTGAAACTTCATAAGAATGCAGCCAGGAAGAGCCTGTTTTCAAGCCAAGTAGTAGGGGGGATGCAATAGGCTTTTCCACATTCATTACATTCATAAGGTTTCTCTAAAGAGTGTGTTCCTTTAAATGTTTGGAGAGCACAGTGACAAGCAAAGGCTTTACCACATTCCTTACAAACATAGGGCTTCTCTCCACTATGTGGTCATTAATGTATTTGGAGAAGACTGCAATATGCACAGGCTTTATCACATTCATTACATTCGTAAGGTTTATTTATCTCCTGCACATTTCCTTTTGTTTATTTGGAGATGACTGTGTCCTACAAAGGGTTTATCTTATTCATAACACTCATGCAGTTTCTCTACAGTACGTGTTCTTTGATGTTTGTAGAGATCAACTACAATGTATAATGTGATTACATTACAATGAATATAATCAGTGTTAACAAACTGATTACATTCACAGGGTAACTCTCTTGAATGCATTGTATTATGTCCTTGCAGATCAGAGTGAATTGCCAATACACAGTGATTGCATTAACAAGGGTTCTGTCCAGTGTGCTTTCTCTTGTGTATGTGTAAAGAATTATGACATACAAAGGCTTGACCATACTGATAACATTCATGCAGTTTCTCTCTTGTATGTGATCCTTTATGTGGTTGCAGATAATTATGATTTGCAAATGCTTTACAACACTGATTACATTCATAAGATTTTTCCCTGTATGTGTTCTTTTATAAAAATGGAGACCAAAGTTTTGAAATGTCTTTACTACATTGAATATATTCATGAGGTTTCCATCCACTATAGGATCTTTTATGTTTTGGAGACTAATGGGACATGCAAAGGCTTTATAGCACACGGATTACATTCATAAAGTTTCTCTCCAATATGCTTTTTTTTTTTATGTTTTTGGAGATGATAAGTTTGTGAACAGATTTTCCACATTGATTACATCCATAAGGTTTTACCCCAGTATATATTCTTTAATGACATTGGAGAGTTCTCTCTTCTGAATAGGATTTAACCACATTGATTACATTCATAGGGTATCTATCTACTATATATTCTTTTGGCTTTGGAGATGAATGGGTGTTGCAAAGGCTTTACCACACTGATTACATTCATGAGGTTTCTCTCACCACATTGATTACATTCATGAGGTTTCTCTCCAGTATGTGCTCTTTTATGATATTGGAGAGGTCTATCTTCTGAATAGGCTTTACCTCATTGATTACATTCATAGGGTTTCTCTCTACTATGTATTTTTTTATGTCTTTGAAGATTACTCTGATATGAAAAGGCTTTACCACATTGATTACATTCATAAGGTTTCTCTCCAGTATGAGTTCTTTTATGACTTTGAAGACTAGTCTGATATGGAAAGTCTTTACCACACAGATTACATTCATAAGGTTTCTCTCCAGTATGTGTTCTTTTATGATGTTGGAGGTGACTGGGTCTTGCAAAGGCTTTACCACACTGATTACATTCATAAGGTTTCTCTCCTGTATGTGTTCTTTTATGATATTGGAGGTGACTGGATGTTACAAAGGCTTTACCACACTGATTACATTCATAAGGTTTCTCACCAGTATGTGTTCTTTTGTGATATTGGAGAGTTCTCTCTTCTGAATAGGCTTTACCACATTGATTACATTCATAGGGTTTCTCTCCAGTATGTGTTCTTTTATGTCTTTTGAG
>NC_045030.1:87564211-87570196 GCF_008632895.1 Mastomys coucha
TCTTACAGAAGGTGTGTAACTTTATGAGATCCCATTTGTCAATTCTTGATCTCAGAGCATAAGCTATTGGTGTTCTGTTCAAGACTCCTGTGCCTATGTGCACCAGGCTCTTCCCCACTTTCTTTTCTAAAGAACACACATGGTATGCACTCTCTGATAATTGGTATTAGCCAACAAGATCAGAATACAAGAAGTACAATCCACAAGCCACAAGAAACTCAAGAAGAAGAAAAACCAAAATATGGACACTTCATTCCTTCTTAAAAGGGGGAACAAAATACCCACGCAAGGAGTTGCAGAGACTATGGAGCAGAGACTGAAGGAAGGACAATCCAGCCTGATATAGCCTCTCCTGAGAGGCTCTGACAGTACCTGACTAATACAGAAGGAGAGGCTCACAGACATCCATTGAACTGAGTACAGGGTCCCCATTGAGGGAGTTAGAGAAGGACCCAAGGAGCTGAAGGGTTTGCAGCCCCTCAGGACGAATAACAATATGAACTAACTAGTACCCTGAGAGCTCCCAGGGACTAAACCACCAACCAAAGAGTACACATGGTGAGACTAATTGCTCCAGCATCATATGTATAGTAGAGGATGGCCAAGTCGGTCATGAATCGGAGGAGAAGCCCTTGGCCCTGTGAAGGTTCTATGCCCCAGTGTAGGAGAATGCCAGGGCCTGTAAACAGGAGAGGGTGCAGTGGTGAGCAGGGGGAGGTGAGAGGGAACAGAAGTTTGTTCTTGTTGTCTTTTGTTTGTTTTTTTTGTTTGTTTGTTTGGGGTTTTTTTGGAGGGGAAACTGGGAAAGGAAATATCGTATGACATGTATATAAAGAAAATATCTAATAAAATAAAAAAGAGTATTGATATTAAGTATTCTTTGAAGGTCTAATAGAACTCTGAACTAAAAAAAAAAAAATTCATTCAGCCAGATGCTGGTGGTGGTGCATGCCTTTAATCCCAGCATGGGGGAGACAGAGGCAGGTGACTCTCTGAGTTTGAGGCCAGCCTAGTCTACAGACTAAGTTCCAGGACATCCCAGGCTACACAGGGAAACCCTACCTGGGAAAAAAAAAGGAAAAAGACAAAAAAAAGAGAAAAGTTCGTATATCCTGTAGGCCTAGATGTAGCTAGGGCTGACTTGGAACTTAATATGTAGTTGAGGCTGGCTACATGATTTCTTGGTGAATCTGACGCACCTGCCTCAGCTTCTTAATTACTGGAAGTACAAGCAACATTACTAAGCCCTACCATTTTGTTACATTGTTCAAAAGACGTAAACAGGGATCTGGAAAGACGATGGAACAGTTAAGAGCATCCGGCTGCTCTTTCATAGGACAAAGGTTGAATTCCCAGCACCTACATAACAGCTCACAACAGTCTGTGCTTTCAGCACATGTAGTGCACAGACACAGGTGCAGACAAAACGCCCATACACATAAAATAATAAATAAATGATATGTTAAAAAAGAGACTTACAAAAGAGATATAGCTGCTGGAGAGATGGCTCTTCGGTTAAGAACACTGACTGCTCTTCCAAATGTCCTGAGTTCAATTCCCAGCAACCATATGGTAGCTCACACCCATCTGTAATGGGATCTGATGTCTTCTTCTGGTGTGTCTGAAGACAGCTACAGTGTACTCACTTACCTTAAATAAATCTTAGAAAAGAAAATAAATACTCAAATGCAAGAGAAAAGAAACAAAGACCACAGAGGATCTGAAACAATTGAACACATGGCATTTAATCAATGGCAATAATACCAATGTGGATGGGGGAAATCTCACAAGGTTCCATGTCTAGAGGAAAGGCTATAGTCAATCACAGTTGAGAGATGAAGAATGAGTTTGTTTCAGAGATGAGCACCCTAATAGGTTATTCAGTCTTAAGTGGTCAACCCTAAACAATTCTATATATAAGCAATACTAGTCCCAGTATGTTAAATATGTGTGTGTGTATAATTAAAATGATGGTATTGAGATGGGGCAGTTGTGGGACACAGGAGGTATTGGAGGGAAAAGAGGGAAGAAGAGAAATTATGTAAATACAGTATTCATGTATGAGATTCTTTAAAATAAGTAAGGAAAGGATGGATGGATGGATGGATGGATGGAGAGAGGGAGGGAGGGAGGGAGGATGGAAGGAAGGAAGGAAGGAAGGAAGGAAGGAAGGAAGGAAGGAAGGAAGGAAGGAAGGAAACTAGCCAAGTAAAAGCCAGAGAAAACCCAATAATCAACATTTCTCCAAGGTTCCTGCTTCCAGCTTCCTGCCTTAAGGCCCTGCCCTGAGTTTGCTGGGCAATCAGTTGTGACCTACAAGTGTAAGCCAAACAAACACTGTCATCCTCAAGTTGTTTTTGGTTAGAGTGTTTTATAATTCCAAGAGAAAAGGAAGTTAACCAAAAAGTAGCAACAAAATACACAAAACAAAAATGGATAGATCTAAAGGGAGAAATCTACAATTTTGTTGTTATGGTTGAAGACAGTCTTTCAGTAATTGACTGACCCAATGTTTGGAAAATCAGTAGAGATATAACAGAACTGAACAGCCTCATCAATCAACTAGAAGTAACTAACATTTATTGACTATTTCATTCAAAAGCACATAATGTATTCTTCCCAAGTTGATGTAAAATAATCACTTATATAGGCTACATTTTACATCAAAACTCTGCTTTAACAAGCATAGGAGAGTAGAATTCACACAAGTATGCTTTCAGAATATAATGGAATTAAAATAGAAATAAATAACCAAAAGATAGCCTGAAACCCTTTTGGGGGTTGAACAACATACTTCTAAAAAATGAACATTACATTATATAAGAAAGGAACAAAGATATCTACATATATACACTCCTTTTTTATTCCTTGAAAATTGAGCACACATTTTTCTTATTCCTTGCAAGAAATACTTTCTTCTACAGCAAAAATTTAAAAGTCATAATTTAAGTTTCCCTAGACCTGGATAATAAATCACTATTTTCAGATTTCTATGATTTTATGGGAATTTCTTCCTTGAGATTTAACTCTTTTCAACTGACCTTATCTCATAGAGCATGCATAATTAGAATTCATATTACTAGGGAAATTACTTTTACATTTACTATGTTCTATGAAAATTTGTAAATTGGCCTAGTAAATTGGCATTTAAAATGCTTCTGCTGTGTCTCTAGATAAATATGAAACATCAACTTTAATAGATTGAAGTGTCTCCTTTGTTTTGCTCATTTATGAAGGTACTAACAGTTTTTAACATGAATCCTGCATATATATGCATATATACACATATGTGTGTGTATATGTGTGTGTGTGTGTGTGTGTGTGTGTGTGTAGAGATATATGATCAGTATATGTTTTCCCAATGCCCCAAGTCTATGTTAAAATATTATTGAGGGGAAAATTTCTTTTTATAATTTTAATAAAAGATTTATTAGCATATATTTATTGTATAAAGTTTCATAAAGATATTTTAATGTAAGTGTGTTATGTATTTTGATCATATTCACATTCCTTGTACCATAAGCTGTGGCTGGCTCCATCCTGCCAGCTCCCTTTCTCTTCTCAATTAGTCCTTGTTTTCATGTCATATATGCATATATATACATACATGTATTTGAGGCTCCTGGAACTTTGAAACTACAACAGGAAATCATAAGCAAAACACTCTAAGGTAGAGGTATATGAAAGGATTTTCTAAAGACAACTCCATTAGCACAAGAAATATTTGCAATGGTTGATTGACAAATGGTATTGGGAAATCTAAAAGGCTTCCACACAGCAAAGGAAACAATCAGGAGAGTGAAGATAGAGCCAACAGAATGTAGAAAAAATTGCCAAGTATACATATGGTGGAAGGTAAGTATCTAGAATTAATGAAGAACTTAAAAATGATCCAATCAATAAATGAATGGATTGAACAGAGTTCTCAAAAAAACAAAAATCTGATAAAATATGAAAATATATATATTGGTTCAAGTCAAAGGTATATTTAGATTTCATCTCACTCTACTCAGAATGACTATCATTAACTAGAATTAACAGATTCTTTAGGTTTAAAAATTGAAAGAAACAAAACTATTTGTTCGATTACTTGCAGAATAGAATTGAGCATATTATTTTGAATAGACCCAGCTTCTATAAAGAAAACTCCAAAGCTGAGGGAATTACTAACCTCAGTTCTTGCTAGTGAAAAATATATAGCAGTTATGTTTGGCAAAGCTGTTCTCCTAGGCAATCCTCCTCTGAGTAGGGACTCTAGGGTTAAGACACGTTCATTACCATGAATTAGTTTTGGAAATCCTCTACTGTTTTTATGTACCTAGTCAGGCGAAGAGAAGTTTTGGGGAAGGAAGACTGGATTTGATCCATGCAAGTAGTATTGAAATATCACAACAAACCTCATAAATATGCATAACTAATGCAGGCAACCAAGGAATGCTAAGAGTGAAAGAAGAAGTCTTCTCCAGGGAAGGGCACACCAATTAGTTGTATAACATCAAATGATCAGTCCAGAAAATATATATGCTAGTAATATAGAGTAGTAATATAGAGACTGAGCAGGTGATATTTAGAAATATGTTTGTATACATATGAATATATATATGAATATATATGTACACATGCAAATATGTAACAACATTAATGAAAAAAGAAGCCATGAAAAAAAAAGAGGCCATGAATTTAAATAAGAACAAGGAGGCATATGTGGGACAGTTTAGAGGGAGAAAATGAAAGGGAGAAATAATGTAATTATAACCTTGAAAATACTAGAAATAATTAAAAGTTTTCTCCTCTAAAATAAGTAAGAAATATTTCAAACAAAGAAATCAGGGAAATGCAAATCAAAACAACCCTGAGATTCCACCTCACACCAGCCAAAATGGCTAAGATCAAACACTCAGGTGACAGCAGATGCTGGAGAGGTTGTGGAGAAAGATGAACATTCCTTCATTGCTAGTGGGATTGCAAACTGGTACAACCACTCTGGAAATCAGTTTGGTGGTTCCTCAGGAAATTGGACATAGTTCTACCAGAGGACCCAGCAATACCTCTCCTGGGCATATACCCAAAAGATACTGCAACATGTAATAAGGGCACATGTTGCCCTATGTTCATAGCAGCCTTATTTATAATAGCCAGAAACTGGAAAAAACCCAGATGTCCCTCAACAGAGGAATGGAAGCAGAAAATGTGGTACATCTACACAATGGAGTATTACTCAGTTATTGAAAACAATGAATTTATGAAATTCTTAAAGAAATGGATGGATCTGGAGAATATCATCCTGAGTGAGGTAACCAAATCACAAAAGAACACATGTGGTATGCACTCTCTGATAAGTGGATATTAGCCCAGAAGATCAGAATACACAATGTACAATCCACAAACCATAAGAAACTCAAGAAGAAGGAAGATCAAAGTGTGGATACTTCATTCCTTCTTAGAAGGGGGAACAAAATACCCATGGAAGGACTTGCAGAGACAAATTATGGAGCAGAAACTGAAGGAAGGACAATCCAGCCTGATATAGCTGTCTCCTGAGAGACTCTGACAGTACCTGACTAATACAGAAGTAGAGGCTCACAGCCATCCATTGGACTGAGTACAGGGTCCCCAATGAAGGAGCTAGAGAAAGGACCCAAGGAGCTGAAGGGTTTGCAGCCCCTTAGGACGAACAACAATATGAACTAACTAGCACCCTGAGAGCTCCCAGGGACTAAACCACCAACCAAAGAGTACACATGGTGGGACTCATGCCTCCAGCAGCATATGTATAGCCGAGGATGGCCTAGTTGGTCATCAATAGGAGGAGAGGCCCTTGGCCCTGTGAGGGTTCTATGCTCCAGTGTAGGGGAATGCCAGGCCCAGGAAGCAGGAGAGGGTGGGTTGGTGAGCAGAGAGAGGGGGGAGGAACAGGTTTTTTTTTCTTTTTTTCGGAGGGGAAACTGGGAAAGGAGATATCATATAACGTGTAAATAAAGAAAA
>NC_045030.1:87570865-87585881 GCF_008632895.1 Mastomys coucha
AAGTGCTGGGATTAAAGGCGTGCGCCACCACCGCCCGGCTTAATAGTGATTCTTTTGTAAAGGAGGAAATATATAGACCTGAAATCCTGGTTTTTTGACTGCATTTCTATTGTACTTAATAGTCTGAAGCATCTTAGAACAGGGCTAGCTATGTTTGTTTTTATTTAAAATTGGAATGTCAGGGATATATCAAAAACTCAGAGTCAAAGTCAGGAGAAAACAGGGCATAACCTCTTGTCTGCAGATATTCAGAAAGTCACTCTATGTGTATTTCAGTTTAAGACTAGGAACTCACTGAAACCCTGATAGATGTCTCAACTAGGGTGTATGCCTCCTGTCTTCCAATCCTTAACTATCTTTTTACTGATTCAGTTTTCACAAACCTTGCAAATAAACTTCAATAGGCAATTTGGTTAGTTAGGAGGAAAAAAGTTCTTTCTCACTATATTTCTAACAAGATCCCAATTGAAGTCACTATATATTTTTCTCCATACTATTTTATTGTATTTTAAGTTGCTAAAATTAACTATAATTCCTTAAAAAAGTATTTTAAATAAACTAACTTTTAAGAGACAAATAAAACAATGAAAAACAAACTGCTTTAATCTAGTCCCATAAATTCATAACTATTTGTTGATCTTATTGACATATTCTATGTTTGTATCATTTTATGTAACATAGAAATTTGAATGTAAAGTCATTAATTTATATACTTGTTAATGAAATGTTCACAGTTCTATATTTACTACAGTTTTTTATTACATAAATCTATTGCTAGACTTACAATTTAATAATCACATAAACTTATTATTTGTACTTTGCTCATTCTCTTTAATGTTTCTCTGGTTTAAAAGGATGATACCCTTTCAAAAATTAAATATGATATCATTAACTGCTCTATGCATATCTTACTGTTTTGATTTTTCTGTTCATTTATTTTTGATACATGTTATCTATGTCAGGATGGCTTCGAATTTAAAATGTAGCCAGGGATGACCTTGGACTTTTGATCCTCATGTTTTTTATGTCTGCGGTGTTGCGATCACAGCCATGAATCGCTGAAGTCAGCATCTATGGTGGTGGAACCCAGGGATCTGTAAATGCTAGGCAAACACTCTTGTAACCAAGTTACACTTCACCACATTTTGGTCTGTTTTTGTGGGTTCTTGCTATATAATCTAGTCTTTCCTTTAATTTGGTATCCTTCTGTCTCAGGCTTCCAAGTGATGGGATTGCAGGCATGTACCACCATACCTTGGCAAAGGTGCATGCTATCAAACCATAAGACCTTAGTTATATTCCTGAATCATTTACAGGTAGAAGATTCATTCATATTTTTCTTCTCTGTTTCTGTCTGTCTCTGTCTCTGTCTCTGTCTCTGTCTCTCTGTCTCTCTCTCTCTCTTTGTGTGTGTGTATATGTTCATGCACACATGTCTGTCTCTTCTACTGACATACAAATAAATGTAATAAGATTTTTTTAGTAATGTATTTGCCATAGATTTATGTGACTAGAAAAGACCAAATCTCTCTCACAAAAGCCTTTTAATTTCTAGTATTTTACATTTAATAGCTTTGCAAATTGTATTATTTTTCACTTGTCGGACACTCTTGTAGATAGGTAAGATAGAGTTGGGTACACAACCCTTTCTATGTGTTTATATTTATACAGGGGCAGATAAAATAGAAACAGAACAGAGAAGTAAAATGGCTAGCATGGGTCTAAGAGGAGGTCTCAGTGGGGAAGAGAGCTGGCTGCACAGGAACCTAAAACCCATATAAAAAGCTCAGATCTGTGGAGCCTAGAGACAGAATAGCCACTGGATTTAAATGCTGGCACAACCAGTTAAGTTCCAGGTCCATGAAATTTCCTGTCTTACGGACACACACACACCTGTGAGCATACACTCTTATACCATATACAAGATACATAAAAATAAAACAATAATCAGCATGCTATGTTATATATCATTCAGCGGGAAGAGCTTACTAAAAGTTAGCCTTACTGAAAGTCTTCAGTGAAGATCTGAGGGGTATAAGCAAGTCAGCTATGCAGAGTGAAGGGAGGGCATCTGGAGGAGGTAGCAAAAACCTCAATGCTCCAGACGTTAAAACCTCATTGAAGCTCAAAGAATATTAGGGCTAGAACCCACATAGTCTAATTCTTAGTTTGATAATTCTTTATAATACAACATTCTCTTGGTGCCAAATTAAATATCATCAAATAATTAATCATAGGTTGGCAGTCATTTTATTACTTAGCTCATGTTTATTTATCACCATCTGTAGGTGGACTATTGTACCAGATGCTTTGGCAGAGAAGAGGGCCATTTTCTGCCTATGAATTTTCACATATAGATTTTCATTTAATCCTTAAGGTGGCCCTTTGAGACAGCCATTATTATCACTTACAGACAAGAAAATGGGCTCATTGAGGTTAACTGACCTCATAACTCACAGCTAATAGGTGACAATTAGAATACAAACTCAGTAGACCTTACTCTCAAATATTCTTTATCATATTGTACTCTTACACTGGAGTTCAGCTGCTTCATATATATATATACATATATATATATATGTATATATACATATATATGTGTGTGCATATATATATACACACAAATACATACAGATGATTTAGATATATAAATATAGATTTATAGATATTGATATTGTGTTTTATTTTTCACACAGGGATTATAGCACAGTAATTTTCAAATTACCATCACTTGCAAAATCAGATTAAATCTATCAGTTATTTAGTGATTGATAAACATGGGTTAAATTCAGACACAGAATTGGTGGCCAACACAGCTTTGAAAAAAAAAACTGAATGGAGAATTATAAAAAGTGACTCTGATTGATCCATCTTGAATCTGCCCTTCTTCCTAGGAAATTGTTAGTGCCTATTTCATTTGACTTGCACTGTTAATTTGTGAATAATGATACTTCATGCGACTCATAATTTAGATGTTCCTAAGAGAATTGATGAACTATCTCCCGGGCACTCTACTCTCCAGTCCTTCTCTGCATTGGAAATCAGCAGGTTTTTTTTTTTTCTCTTCATTTTTTTTTTGGTAGTGGGAATAGAACCTTCACATTGTGGATACTTGGCAAACAATTTTCCCTTGAGCTACTACATCTCCAGCCCTCCTTCTCCAATATCCTATGCTAACTTTACAAAGTATACACATGCCTAACTTCTTGGATAATACTCGAATTTCCAGGATGAGGTGAGTGTGACACCAAAACAGAGTGTAACATACATGTATGAGTAACATTGAATAAAATCAATAGGTTGTATTTATATGTTACGTGTGTGTGTGTGTGTGTGTGTGTGTGTGTGTGTGTATAGCAACAAGAGTTCTTATTTCTTATTTTGAAAATCATTGTCCTGTGGTTTCTTATTTAATCTAGTTTCCCCCCTTTTACTTTACTCTCTAGCAGTTGCAGTAAATTTTGTTTACCATTGAAAGAGGATTTGTATGATGACATCTACAGGCTTTTAAATTCTTTTTAATGAAATCAATGGGCCTTTCTACTTTAGGGACTGTCTTAGTGGTGGAAATCATCTTCCTAGGACAACAGTTTATCACTGGATAACAATAAGTTACAAAAATCAGCATTCCTTCCTCAGAGTCAGATAAACTAGTTAATACCATAGGTTTCCCTGTGAGTAAGGCTTAAATGGGTATCCAGATGAGATCCCTTTCTTGCTTAGCTTTCTTATCCTACCCTTTATTTCTTTATTCAAAAACAAAACAAAATAAAACAAAAAACCCTAAAGAACAAAAAACAAACAAAAATTGTTCCTTTAAGGAGTAGCAGATGTACAGCTTGGTTTTCATATGGGTCACCTAACAATTGGAGCTGGCACTCTCTTGAACTTTGTTGCCTGTCATTGGATCCCCTTCCCCTAGCTGGACTGTCTGCTTGGGCCTCAGTAGGAGAGAACTTAGTCCTATTGTTACTTGATGTCCCAAGGTGGGATGATACCCAAGGGGGTCTTCTCCCTCTCTGAGGATAAGGGAGGGGGTAATGGGGGCATCTGTGAAAGTGGTACTGGGAGAAAAGGATGGAGGGGGGATGTAATCAAATTGTAAAGTTAATATATGAATAAATTAATGAAAAAAGAAGTCACTTAGAAGATGATCAAAAACTTCCTGGCTTTTCTCAAGGCTTTCCTGGGTTTAGCATTGAAGTCCCTGCTAACCAACACAGGGGCAATTAGACATTCTGCACCCAAATAATACATGGGTGTTAGGCTTTGCCTCTATGTAACCTGGCCTATGAGATAATTTTATGTTATATATTGGCTGAGTGCTATAACCCACTAGATTGTGGGACTGGTGATTTCGTGGAAGGAACTAGCCAAGATCTTTCTAGTATATAGTTTTCTCTCCTGTGATTTACAGTAAGCCATCCCCCTTTTTTCTGAGGGAATGACATTTGTATCTGGGATACAATTGACTTGCTCTGGAAAAAAAGGGGGTACTGCTTCCTCTGAGCAAATGTAGCTGAATGCCAGGTATATGGATTAACAAGTGAAGTATGTACAATGAATACATGGGAAAGCCATGCAGAGCAGCCTTAGAGTGAAACTGCAATGGCATCCTTGACTTAGGCTTGACTTTCTCCATCTTTACTTATTCTTTCCCTGAAATATAAATTATATCAGGTATTAAAGTTAGATTCAGCTTTACTCTACATAACAGATGACATAAAGATAGGAAAATTAGCAAGACCAGTCTAATGAGGCAAGGTTATCATTTGTTTCTTATGAATAAAAGCACAGATTCTGTTTTGATTTTTGAAGACAAAACTCAAAGTGCAATGTTTCTATGCTCCATCTTCTAAAAAATAATTGAGTTCTAGGCACTCATTTGGCACCTCTATAATGTATACAGTAACTGAGAAGGGAAACCTTTAAAAACCATAATAAAACTAAAAATATGTGACACTAAATTGATAACAAGGAGCTATGAGCATTCTCAGACAGTTTTGGTTACAATGAAAAACAAAATATGTTTTCAAACTACCATCTCCAAGTAAAATATCAAAATATCATTGCAAAATATCAAATTGTTTCAATAAATATTTATTTCTTCATGAACTCTAATATAGGGCTCTAAGTTATACAGACTGATGATTTTTCTCTTACACTTTTTGGTACACTGTCCACACAAATGAAGAAAAAGCGACATCCTTTTAAGTAGAGAGAAGTTAATGACCCAGAGTGAACAAGACCACAAGAGGAGTGAACTTTGCTTTATTTCTGGTTTAGCTTTACAGAAAAACTAAGTCTTTGCCAAATGATGTTCAAAGCTTTTTTGTTAAACCCGTGTCCAATAATGCTTTAACTGGGTCATTACCCACACACTGCCAGGCCAATGTTTCAAAAAGGACTGATACAATCTCATGGGCAGTTAGAGTCAGAACTCCTCCTCTGACATCTTCAAAATCCATACTAGTTGCCATGAGTTATTTATCTTGTGAGGACAGCAGGCTTGGGGGGTGGAGAACTGACTTAGGAAATCACTGTCCAGTGGTTCAGAGAGCAGTAGCAGAATGAGCTGTGCTCAAGAAAGATAAAGTACGAAAAGGAGGGTGTTCTTGGATTCCGAGCTTGAAAAATGAAAGCATGGAAATTCATAGAGAATAAAAATATCGTTCATGCAATGTCCAAGTGAACCCTGTGAAGGCAATGTCTTACAAACCTTGATGCCGTAATAGTACAAAGAAATTTTCCAAGAAAATTTACACAAACATGAAAACAAAAGACAAAAGAGATTATTTCCCTTTAGCTTTTCTATTTTACTCTCTGCATGTAGAAGATGGTTGTCTAATCTGATTCTGTCTCATTTCCCCAGACAAGAATCTTGTTGCTTCTACAGAACCTTTCCAATCAATTAATATTATCCAAAGTAATTTTGCTTGAATTCTTTTCCCTACAAGGACTTAGAGGCTAAGAATGACTTAAGCATAATATCCCTCCTCAGACCATGAATGGAGAACAATCATTCAGATATTCCTAGTACTTGCTTCAATGAGTTTATGGTGTAAAAAAGACAAATAATTAGGTAATTTACAGCTTAGAAGAAATCTAAGTTTCTGATATCAAGCTATAGCAGTCATGAACTCGATCTGTGTATTTAATACTTAGTGTATAATCTAGTATATAGCTAGCACTAAAATTTGGGGTAATAAACAAGAAAAATATTTGTTTTTGCTAAAACTACATAATTGTGTAAGCCACTCAATCCCAACTCATATATTAAAAAATGTTATCTTCTGGAAAAGGCAAGATTTTTTTAAAGTTTTTAATATTAAAAACATCTTTTAGAAAAAAATACCAAAAAGCTTAAAGTGAAAGAATAATCAAAAGTCCCTTAAAGTTCTCAATTTTATTAAATAATTGACAGAAGTTAGTAACTTCTAAAACATCAGCAAAGAAGAAATACCTTTCAATTAAGTCATTGCTTTTTATAATGCATTTCAAATCTACCTCTATTTTCTCAGATAAATGAGAAACTCCCCAGAGGAACTTTTCTGTTATAATACTACATTGAGTCCAGGATACATAAGCAACAAATTAACAATTTGCTGGATTATGGCTTTCGTTGCCTAACAGAAAACCTGGAGAAGCAACCATCAGATTTGGAGGTCTGGTGGCCTGATCTTACCTTTGAAATCTATACTAGCTGTATTCATAGTCTGAAAGGCTAAAATATGATAATAAAGTGAACATGTCAGTGCCCTTCCTGGTATGCAATAGTATATATTACTGTTAGATAGCTCCTTTATCAGCTACATGAATAAAAGCGAAAGAAAATACAACTAATTTGAACACTGGAAGATTTTGTCTCTGACAATGTACTGCAATCTTTTGTGTCTAATTGTGATTGGTACATATGTTAGCATCCTACAAAAAGACACAGCTTTGCAGTAATAAAATAATAGATTTGACATGAAGCAGGATCAAATAATTCATAATCTAAGCAATCACTTCTTCCTTTATGTCTTTTTGCTTTCATTTTTCTAAATGCTGTTTGGTTTTTTACCCAGGTATCTGCATAAACACTTAAATAAAAATAAATGAAACAGAAATTCTCAGGGTAATACCTATGGCCATGATTAATGTAATATTGTCTTTGCCCTTTAACATAGGTGGCAATATCCATGAAAGCCAGAATTGATGGCCGCAAGAAACAGAAGATGTACTTCAACTGTACACATTTCTTGACTGATCAGCTTTGCATGACCTTCATATAAAGCCTGAAGATATTTATTGGCCTTGTGCACGAACACTTCTCAAATGAAGGCAGCTGCCTTTCTTCACAGTACAAGTGAAAGGTTTTAGATTAGGAAAAAGATAAGGTTAAATTACTTCATTATTTACTCATAGAGGGAAAATCAATTTCTGGAATATAATCCTATTGACATGACTGGCATCAACCATAAGCATAAGTAATTACAACCTTAAAATAAATATATGTTCATGCCTTGAAAAGACTCTTATACTAACCATTCTCTTTTATGCATTAAGTGTATCAAATAACCATGCAAACCAAACTCAAGGCTAATGGGCCTCTTTTTTGAATATGTCACTGAAATGGGATGGTGAAAATTCTGCTTATATTTTGCTGACCTTGTTGAATTCACACTCTATGATCAAGGCTATGTATTTCCTACCTTCAGTTAGCACTAGTTTTTTTGTTTTTTGTTTTAAATGTCAGATAAAATTGCAAAAAGAAACAGCATGAACGAAAAATATCCAGCTACAATAATGTTTCAACATGTTCATATTCAATAAGCACCAAATTATAGTGTCCTTTAATAAGCATAGGAAATTTTAGCA
The DNA here is from genome assembly GCF_008632895.1 of Mastomys coucha. Taxonomy (NCBI): domain Eukaryota; kingdom Metazoa; phylum Chordata; class Mammalia; order Rodentia; family Muridae; genus Mastomys; species Mastomys coucha. Next base: position 87,578,726 of record NC_045030.1, read on the forward strand.
CTATCTAAATGGCTGAGATCTAAAGTGAAACTATCCTACTTTCTGGGTCATAAAAATTTGAAATACTTTTCCTCCAGGTTTGTCCTTTATCAAGGATGTCCTAAACTTCCATCACGTTGAATTTAGCCTTGTGAGGATTTTTTAATTAACAGAGATGATCCACAAGTCCTGATTTATATGCAAGAAAGATGCCCTATTTTATCTTTCCCCCCCTAGGCTATGATATATGGATGCTTCTAGTAAACCGAAGATAAAAGTAGTTAGGACCAAAAAAGGCTCATTTTTCTAAAAAGAAAAAATATGTACATTAAGACCACTAGTGTCAACAGGGAATAATTTATAGCCCAAGTGACATATACAAGAAATTAGAAACTGACCCAAGTTTAATTTATATATTTAGGATAATTATTTCCTTGAACCACATAATCTCTATTCTAAAGAAAGTAGTATATTGTAAAATCTTTAGTTTGGTGAGGGTTTATATGAGGTATATAAGTATATCTCAAAGAAATATTATTTTTTTAAATTATCATACAGAGTGGTGGTTTCAGGGAAGTTTATATTTTTGTTTATTCAGGCTGTTAACTTACTGTAATGATGTTTTAATAGTTGAAAAATGGTATCTTTTCTGATATAACTGTCAGAGATAATGCCATACTCTTTGTAAAAGACATAGTAGTAGAAAAACCTTACTTTGTAAATAGAGCGAGACTTCATTTCTGTCTCTGGTACCAATTAGCTGGTTGACCTTTATTGTCACTTATGTTCTGTGGGCTATGGTTTACTTTTGTATAGTGCCATACTTTTATATCACTGCCAAGGGTCCTTTTCAATATAAAAGCATATAATTTTCATGTCTTCATATATGAAAACTGTTGGACAACAGCATTAAAACTGGAGAATTACCTCCTCATGTTTATAAAGAAAAATAGAGATCAGAGACAAACTCATTAAGAAAATGAAACTTTAAAAGAAAAAGGGTAAACTCATGCCAAGACACGAAGATAACACAGTTAACCAAGTGATATGTGGTAGAAAACTGCCTACCTGAGGCTATAGCCCTGGCATCGGATTATGAGTGACTGTGAGTTGTTTGTGAAAGGGCAAAGACATCAGTCCAGCTGGAGTTAATGGAACCAGGAGCATTTGATGAGGCAGAGGGTAAGGCCTTTATCGGCACTGGACATTGAGGACCTCATGTGCAATTGTGAAGGCATTGAAGTGCATCCCACGTGAGATGAGAGCCATGGCCAGGCAAAACATAGAGGAATGCGGTCATCTGCCTTTCATTTATACAGGTTCATCCTAACTGCTATGTTAAGAAGATTTATGAGAAAACCAGAGTAAAACAACAAGACCATGATATCTGTGCTTCTATGTTCTGTAAACTGTCAGGGAAGCTGAAACACAAATGTTCTAGTGCTTTGTTTAGGGCGTGTCCAAAATCATTTCACATATTTTTCAGATCCATAAGTTCTACTGAGTCAGTAACAAACATAGTTGTAAGCATTCTGCCCTGTGTGTTTATGCTTTCTGTATTCCCAAGATGTTTTGTTTAGGTCAATGATAAAACTTTCAGAAGTGAATATAATGTCCACTGTTTAAAACATGTTTTGGCCACATAGTCAAATCTTCCTATCATGAGTAAAGAGAACTCCATTGGGCAGGAGGCCACTTATTCACAGAGGAATCAGAACTGCTCTATGTATTCTCATGTGTTTGAACAGCCATAGAGAATCCTTTTCATCTCTTCAAATTGGTTTCCATTGTCTCACCTTCCTTTTTTAGTATGCCAAATTTCCTTCTTCCAGTTTTTGATAGGCATTTAAGCCCACTACCATAATATTTAATTTTTTTGCACCAGGGAGAATTCATATGATCTCTTCATATTTTAATGAATCCATTATTCTGGTTTTAAAAACAACATGAAGTGTTTTGCCTATCAGTCAATGTAAGAACACAGCCTTGAGTAGACAATAGCCTGGTGATTATTACAAACTCAGCTGAGACAAAGTTTCTTGAAAGTGAAACTTTTATTCTTTTCATCAAGATCAGTACCATCCAACAGAACATCCTGTAATGACAGAAACATTACTTATCTGTGCTACTCAGCACTGTTGACCCACAAACTAATAACAACAGATAAGTAGAACTTCAAATATGCCTACTGGGCCTGGGGAACTGAAGTTTTAATTGTAATTATGTTTAATTGACTTAAATTTAACTATGAGTGGCTTCATGTGGCTGGTGGTTACTAAATTGAACAGCATGGCTCTAAATCCTTATTCTAGGTTATAAAACGGAGAACAGCAGGGAGATATTCCTGTCTTAATATTTGTATTGTAATTTGTTTTAAGATAGAGTCTTCTTATGTAGCCCAGAGTTGCTTTAAACTTCTGGCTTCTGGCTTCAGGCTATCCAGTGCTCAATTATAGATGTGTGTCCATATACCTGAGGATGGGAGAATGGGGGAGGGTGGGGGGGGCTTTGTGTCTTCCAGTGAAATGGTATAGCATCCAGGTATGTTCCCAACAATATAACCAACAAGGTTATGCTATATAGCTCATACTGGTTTCATACTGATAATCTTCTCTTTCAGCCTCTTTATTGCAGTTATTATAAGTATTTTCCATTACACTCAGCCTCAATATTGTTTAAATATTCCTAGCAACGTTTCTCTTAAATAGCTTCAAGTGTTGCTGATAAATGTTAGTCATGCTAAAGCATGTGTCTTACCCTGCCGTTAAAGTGGATCATGTAATTTGATTCTGTGTGGTTCAAGACCTCTTTATCTCATTGTTTTTGTCTGGATATACTCTATTTTTATGCTTAGTGTTCAACAAATTTATAATGTTTCCAATTCCTTGAAGATTTCATGCATACATACAATGAACTTTGGTGGCATTTAGCCTTTACTCTGCTTCCTAGCTCTTCTGGGTCTACCCTCAACCCTTTGCTACCCTATTCCAACTTCATGCACACATTTTTTAACCCCATGGAGTCCAATTTGTGTTTGACATACACTAATGGGGTGTGGGAGCAGTTCCACTGGTGCATGGTTAACTCACCAGATGCCACACCCTTAAAGGAAAACTGATTCTCTTTCTCTTTCTAAGTCCATCAACTGTCAACATCTTTTCAGCTACGGGTGGTAACTTGTATGCCCTTTCTGCCTCCATGCTGGAAAGTTGGCTGGACTGATCTTTTAAAGGCAACCATAGTTACTGTGAGTTCGAGAATGCAGTGTTCTTGGTATGCCCAGAAGACAACAATTTTCTCTGGTCCTCCCTGACCTCTGATACATACATCTTTCTTCCCCCCCTCTTCCACACGGTACCCAAGCCTCTGGAAAAGGGTGTGATATAGATATGCATCCTCTGGCTGAGAACTCCACAGATACTTATTCTCTACGTATAGATAAATTGTTAGTTTCTGCATTAACTACCAACTATTAAGCAAAGAAATTTCTCTAACGAAGTCTGAGTTCTTCATTAATCTATGGAAATATAGATACCTTTTTATTGGGTGTGTTTCTTTTAGGGAAGACTTTGTGTTAGAAAAGGTACAAAAGAGCTTTATAATTGTGTGTTTGTACCATCTATGAGTGTGAGACTGAGTCATCATTAAATAAAAGTAGCTATTGTTCCTCTGTCCTGAATTGAATTTTCTTTATGATTCTTCATTCTTCAATATTTCTACCCTTTACTTTGTTCTTATAGCCAAATTGCAAATATCTGATGTAGGTCATGTTATTGTTCTTGTCGTCAGAATTCTGATGGTTTGTGAAAGTTGGAATCTTATTTCCTGGATTTATCGAGAATTGGATTTCTCATCTAGGAAAAGAAGTGTCCATTCTTTGTTAAGCACACCGTCAGCTGAAGGCTCCAGAGTCTCCATGTCACTGGCCATCCAAACATGAATTGAATGTTTTCAATAATCACTATGAAAGCAACTCACACAATGAGGAGCAACAGCACTAGTCTCAAGATGTAGACTTTCCACAGAGCTCTGACTGAAGAACTAAAGAAGTTGAAGATTTGAATCAGGGCGGAATTGTCTAGAGTTTGAGAGGCAGTGACAATATTTTGTATTCATCAAACAGTTTCATTTTTATCCCAAGCACAAAATCAGACCACATTTCAAATACTCTTGCAAATTGTTGGTACACAATATGAAAAAAAAAACTGTTTTACTGATTTTTTTATGCTTCAAAGAGTTTCTAACCAAAAGTAATTCTCTCTCCCTTGACATCTATCTCTGCTCATTCCCTCTTAGACTTAATTAACTTGAGCTGTAATGTCATTTTTGTTCTTACCAAATGTCATGGTTCTTTTCATATTTTCCCAGATGTTTGGAGAAGGAGTGTCATTTTTTTTCAGTCTCTATTTTAATGAGTTTGTTGCACCATTTTTGAACTATGCTTTATCATTTCATTATTGTAACCTAGGCACATACCTATCCTTAGTACTATGCTGGAGTGAAGAGTCCTCCTGGTAACTGATAGCTGACTATGTGACTCTGTACAGAGCTCTGTGTTTATTGGAGTGATATTAGTAAATTAAACCACTCATGGTGGAAATGTTTACACCATGTAAATCATAAACAAAATAGTTATTTTCCAGAAAGTTGTTAACCTACCAATTATCTCTACACAACTGATGATAACCTAAGACATACTGTGGCAGCTAACAGTACAAGGAACAGTAATTCTGTGTTATAAAACAGGGACTTGTAAGGTAGACAGCAGTAGTACCTACCAACTTGCTAATCCCTAAGAGACCAAGACACTACCAGGCAAAGGAAGACAGGATACATACTGCTCTAACGAAATTCTTGGTATAGTCCCAGATTAGGAAATGTAGTTATTAATCAGTAAGTAGGTCCTTTTGAGCAGAAGAGGAAATATATAAGGCTTTTAAATATAAAAAAACAATAATATCTAATACCATCCAGGAACAGTTGGAAAGGTGGCAAAGTTAAGTATCTGTTACTGATGGCAAAGGTGATTCTTTTCATATGCCAATCACAAAATTATATTTATAGATGGAAAGGCACATTAAGTTTTATCATTTTCCATGTGTTTGTTAGCTGTACATTACTGCTTTAAAAATTTGTTAGCATATTGTCTAACATTTAAAATTGAAGAGCAGTTGGTAATCATTGGGCAGTTAATTTCTTCATATTGGAGAACCAATGTTTAAAGAGGTTGTGAATTTTTTCATTGAGTTTTATATTTATTTCCAGTAGATTACTTTGTTGTACAAAATATAAAGTTTCGACTTAAAAGTTTCAACAGATTAGTCTCCTGTTCTTCACATGGGAAGTACAAGATTAACATCTAATTTTTAAATAATTAAAGAGGAAAGTCGATCAAGGCCATACTTTAAATGACTAGCTTTGGAGATTGCTATATCAGGTATTGTGATTTTACAGATGCCTCTTAAAGATGTAAAGTCATTACACTTAATTCAGGGCTAGTCTTTTGCTTCATTTAAATGTATGGAATTGACCTCAAAGATTATCCTCATGTCAAATTAAATATTAACTTGGTTCTGCTTCTTCATTTAATATATGGCATTTATATTTCAAGATAGAAAATAATTTTTATTGATTTTAAAGCACTAATTACAATAGAGCTCCCTAACAATGTGTCCTTGGAACACGGTCATTATTCAGATATTCTTATCAGTGGTACACTATATTTGGACATGCTTAAATGTCATCCACTTGAAGTCATGCCCTTTTTAATACACCCCTTATGAGAGAATAAATGTGATAAGTCAGTCTTTCAGACTTCTTCTAGCCTCTCTACTCTAAAAATGTTCATTTCAAGGCTGCCAACAACCTACACGATACCCAGTTTTATTATCAGGTTTTGGCATCTGTTATCCTTGACCTTTTCATCAAGCGACATTACTTAAACATAGTCACTGATGATCTCCTTTTTGACAAAATTTCTTCATATGGGACTCCAGGTTTTTCTCCTTCTTTACTGGTTGGCCCTTTCCATTTTCCTTTATTAAGCAATTGCCACCTTCCTTATCTCCAAGGTAAGGAATGAATGACAGTGTCCTCAAATAGTTTTTCCCCATTTTGTTCTTGTAACTGTACTCTATTCCTAAATGATCAACTAAGTCCAGTTACTATAGCATACTCTGTAGATGATGATAATGTGGGCTCCAGAATGTACAGTGACTGTTTCCTTTCCTGAATACCACACCCTTATAAAATTGCCTGCTAAGTATTTCTATTTAGATTAAAAGACTTAAATTTTAATTATCCTCCCAAATATTCTGTAAAATAGTGTTTCATGCCTTGTATATAGTAATTACATAGAACAATTTGTTTGGAATGGAAACCTGAGAGCCTTCATTAGTTTTCCTTTTTTTTTTTTCTTTCCACCCCATTTCAAACTATTACCAACCTCTGTTTTCTTATTCCTTTTTAACATTTTATGGATTCCTTGTAAATTTCACACCATGCACCTCAATACACCATGCACCTCAATCTTACTCATCCCCCCCATCTTTTTATCTGCCCTTGCAACCTTCCTCTCAAAAGAAAAAAAAATAAGCAAACAAAACATCTCATCATGAAAGCTGTAATGTCTTACAGTGTATCCCACATTACACCCTTTTGTCCACACATCTTTACTTGCAAATGTTCATTTCAAGGAGTAATTGGTATGCATCCAGCCTCTGGCTTCTGCTGTATTATCTATATTGGATCCTTATGGCGACTTCTTTCTGATATCCCATTGTTGTGCTGTGCACTGGAAATCCTGAAGCTTTGACTCTTTCACATTTTGCAGAAGTTCATAGATGAGGTAAATGTTGGGGTGGGAAAACTCAAAAAGCCCTGGATCTGGGCCTGGGTAGTAGCTGAGTTGGTCAGGCCACCAGCTCCCTCACTCACATCACCAGGAAGAACTCTCTAGCACTGTTCCAACTAGCTCACCCAATGCTGCAGCTGGCAACCAATCTGTCTTCCATCTTAGGATTATACCCTTAGTTTGATGACTTCTGATTTGCTTCTTCTGCACTAAGATGAAACTTTTACAGTTTTGAATACAGAATTTAAAAACATGGTTTTCCAGGTTCTGGCTATTATAAATAAGGCTGCTATGAACATGGTGGAGCATGTGTCCTTGTTACAT
>NC_045030.1:87586713-87595261 GCF_008632895.1 Mastomys coucha
GGGTTTGTTTTTGTTGTTTTTGTTTATTTCTTTGTTTTTTGTAGGGGAAACTGGGAATGGAGAAATTTGCATGTAAATAAAGAAAATATCTAAAATAAAAACATGGTTTTCTCAGATTCTATCATCCATAAACAAATCCGGTTGACCACTTCATAATATATTGTGAATACCTGCTTTCAATAACTCCTACATCACTATAGTTTCAACCCAGAAAATAGCCATAACTTTCTGTTTATCCCTTTTTTCATAACTGCCTTTCTACAGCATAGAGTGACATTTCAAAATCATGAATAAGATAAATTGCTTCTATACTCACTTGTGTTCATTGGTCCTAATTCAGTATACTTAAGACAAAATCTATACTCCTTACTATAAATTGCAAAGTTCTACCTTATCTGAGAGTTATCTACTTTTCCACTCTCCTGAATCTCATTTTCTCTGCCTCATCTTCACTAGACATTTTTTGTAAAAATGACTGTGCAGATCCAATCTTGCCTCAAGGAAATATCTTCTTGTGTTTGGGAGGCATCTCTCACCACTGAAGTTTCATTGGGTCACATCTTTCTGTCATGTAGATGCCAACAAGTTAACATCTCAGAGAGTTCTTCCCAGACCATATTATCTCAGAACCAAAATTTTTGATAAAATTTTGATAAATTTTATCAAAAAAGGAGTAGATGGTTTAATGAACATCCATTCATAAAAAACTGAATAGGTGTACCGATAACACTCAGGTTTGCATTCAGATCTCATACATTCAGTCATCCAATAGTAAGATAAGTATAGGCTTTGATTATTTTATATATAAATGGGAAATAAAATGTAGAGGTATGTGTGTTTACCGCAAAAAAGAGTTCATAAATGGAAAAGGAAAGTGATTAAATGACATGTTTAAACTCTTTGTTTTATTTCTAATGTAAAATTAAGCTTTTCTCATTGGTAGACAAGCTCCGAATTTTAATATGTGTAAAGGAGTATAAATTTTAACATATTTGTAAAATCATTGGCAATTATGATTAAAACATCTATGGGCACTTTATAGAGCTTGCATACATACATATTTTCATTTGTATGTGGCAGAGATCAACAAACTGCATATACTAACCAGGTCTAATCTGGCCAATCACCTCTCTTATAAATAACTGCACTACAATCACACCCATGGATTTACATAGTTTTGCTGTATAAAGATTCAATTGTAGGGTTGTGATATGTGGCCTGCAAAAATATTGGTTCCTTACCTCCTCACAGGAATAGAAGTCTGTTAATTAGTATTCTGGCATAAATAACTAGAAGTAGAATATCTGAGTCATGCAATTATATTCTTAACTTTTTTATAAGAGAAAATAAATTGGAAATATATTAAAAATGTATAAGAGTATATCTGATTATTAGAATACTTGCCACAAATTAATGTCATCAGTATCTTTTAGTCATTGTTTTATTTCCTAAAGACTGAGCTTTGATATATCACTGTTCATGTAATCCCCAATTTCTTTTTTTCCTTTTTAAATTTTTTATTTATTTACATTTCAAATGTTATCCCTTTTCACTGTTTCCTCCCTGCAAACCCCCTATCCTATTACCCATCCCCCTGCTTTTTTGAGGGTGCTTCCTTCCCCACCTACCCACTCCAGCCTTACAACCCTAGCATTCTCCTACATTGAGGCAACAGGGCTTTCAGAGGACCAAGGGCCTCTCCTCCCATTGATGACCGACTAGGCCATCCTCTGCTACAAGTGCAGCTGGAGCCATGAGTCACTCCATGTGTACTCTCTGGTTGGTGGTTTAGTCCTTGAGAGCTCTGGGAGCTCTGGTTGGTTGATATTGTTGTTTTTCCTGTGTGGTTGGAAACCCCTTCAGGTCCTTCAGTCCTTTACCTTACTCCTCCATTGGGGACCCTGTGCTCAGTCTGATGGTTGGCTGTGATCTACCTCTGTATATGTTAGGCAGTGGCAGAGCCTCTCAGGAGACAGCTATATCAGGCTCCTGTCAGCCAGCACTTTCTGAAATCCACAATAGTGTCTGGGTTTTGTGTCTGCATATGGAATGGATCCCCAGGTTGGACAGTCTCTGGATGGTCTTTCCTTCAGTCTCTGTTCCTTTCTTTGTCCCCATATTTCCTTTAAACAGGAGCAATTCTGGGTTGAAATTTTGGAGATAGGTGGGTGGCCCCATCCCTCAACCTAACCTCCGGATATGGTCTCTACAGGTTCTCCCTTCCCTTTGTTGGGTATTTCAGTTAATGTCATCCCCATGGGGTCCTGGGAGGCTCTTACTTTCCTAGCATCTGGCACTTTCTGGTGGCTACCCCCATTTCCCATCCTCCATTGCTACACACCTCTGTTAAATTTCCTAACCCTCTGTACATATCCCCTGTCTCTTCCCATACTTGATCCTGCCCCTTTTCCCTTCACCCTCTTCTCTTCCTTCCAAGTCCCTCCCACCTTCTACCTCCTATGATTATTTTGTTCCCCTTTCTAAGAGGGAGCTAAGCATCCACACTTTGTTCTTTCTTCTTCTTGAACTTCATCTGGTCTGTGAATTGTATCTTGGGCATTCCTAGCTTTTGAACTAATATCCACATATTAGTGAGTAGATACCATGTGTGTTCTTTTGTGACTGGGTTACCTCACTCAGGATGATATTTCCTAATTCCATCCATTTGCCTAAGAATTTGCATGAAGTCATTTTTATAGCTGAGTAGTACTCTATTGTATAAATGTATCACATTTTCTGTATCTATGCCTGTTGAGGGACATCTAGATTCTTTCCAGCTCCTGGCTATTATAACTAAGGCTGTTATGAACATAGTGGAGCATGTGTCCTTATTACATGTTGGAGTATCTTCTGGGTATATGTCCAGGAGTGGTATAGCTAGGTCCTCAGGTAGTACTATGTCCAATTTTCTGAGAGACCGCCAGACTGATTTCCAGAGTGGTTGTACCACCTTGCAGTCCCACTAGAAATGGAGGAGTGTTCTTTAAAGGTTCATGTTACCCCATCTTGTTTCTCAAGTTTTGCCAATGTTTGACTTCTTTTTGGAAGCACCTGTTCAAGTTCTTTTCCTACGTCTTAATAGTTTCCATTTTTATGATAAAATAAAAATATACAATTAAAATTTTATTTATAATTTTTTAAAAGATGTAAGAGTAGAAATCATATAAATACGTTACACAGGTATAAAATCCTCAAAAAAAGTTAAAAATAAAGATCTACTCTATTTTTTTGGATCTCATGGTTTCTGATGAGAAATCCATTGGTATTTTTTTAATCATTTTTCCTTTGGCCAATTTCACATTTTTCTCTTTAAATTTTAACAATTCTATTGTAAATGTGTATGAGTTTGAATTTTTATGGATGTTTTATGTTCATTAAATCTCTTAAATTCAAAGAATTGTAGTGACACTTTGGAATTTACCAGGCTATACTACTTCACACATTTCCCAGTCCCACACCATTACGATTTTCCTTTTAGAACTTCAAAACCACATGATTGGGTATTTTATTAATAGTCTTATGGGTACTTTTGACTAAGTTCTTTGTTTTTTCAGTCTTCTTGTCTAGTTTTCAGTCTTCATATTTCCTGGTGGTCTATCTCAGCTCTTTGTAATCTCCACTTGCCTATTTAATATAGCTTATGAAGTTGGGACTTTTTTTATGTTTGTGTTTCATTTCTGTCACTTTTTAATTCTAAATGATCCAGTAGTTTTTCTTTCTATATTTTATTTTTTTCTTGACAACACTTGATTTGAACTCATGCTTAGAGAGTCCCATGACTTCTTCCTAGCATTTTTTTTTTTCTCTAGAGATTCTGTTTTGGAAAATTGCACTACCTGTGTTATTGTGTGGCATTTCTCCTATCTTATTTGAAAACTTGGTGAATGTAATAAGCTGAGTTACTTTTGATTGTGAATTGGGCAGTTTGGATATCACAGTATGAGGTTCTAGTTCTAGTTTCAATTTTCCAAAAGTGTCTTAGTTTTGTTGGCATTTTTATTGTAACGAGTACTGGAGCATGACAAGGTCACGTCTTGGTGAGCCTGTGAGATAGAGGCTTTTGCACATAAGCATGTTTCGAGAAAATACCAGAGTTTAAAGGAAGGAAATAACTGGGTCACCTGAGATTGGGTTGCATTCCCACACTTCATTTCCAGTGGTAAAAATATGTTGACGATGTAACAGAATGCTAAGATGGTGCATGGGCCCATGTGAGCGTTTGCATGTGGAGATCAGAAGAAAACCTACAGTATCATCCTCAGAAAAATCACCTACCTTCTTTGCAACAGACACACCCTTGCCCTACTTCTCACCAATGAGATTAGATAAATGCAAGATATTTGTGGGGCAAATATGGGATCACCTGTGTGTTCTTGATAATATGACAATAAATTTGAGGTTTATTGCTCACCTGGAAGCTGATAAGAAATGACTGACTTTTCTAAAACCAGAGCTGGGGCAGGCTCAATGGCTGCATGACTCAAATAAATAAATAAATAAATAAATAAATAAATAAATAAATAAATAAACAAACAGAAAAAAGGAAAGACTACTTCTACCCAATCAATTTAATGCTAAGAATACTAAAGGGCTTCCTTTGAGTATGTATGTTTCCAAACGCATTTTATTTAGAAAGAGTGTAACTAGATGGCCCTTGATGTCCTGAAACTCAAAGAGGCCTACCAGCCTCTACCTCCTGTGCTGGGTTTAAAGGTACATGAACCTACACCTGGCATCCAACAGTCATTTTTACATGCCTATATATGGAATAATAATCTGAAGTTCAGTACTTAAAAACCTGTGGGAAATGTGTGTTAAGACTAGAGACCTCTGAGGCATTCTGTTACATTGCCAGTACATTTTCACCACTGGAAATGAAGTGTGGGAATGTAGCATAATCTAGATGGCCCAGTTATTTTTTTCTCTTTGCTCCTGGTAGAAAAGCACACCACCACTAAACTATACACCTAACCCTCAGCCTAAGTCACATGCACACATTTATTCTCTTTATACTTATATATATATGGCTTAATTGATATCAAAATATTTACTAAGGGGGTTTGTGCCAATTTGTGAGTACCTATAGATCTACAATTTGAATGAAACTAAAAGGGATCAAAGAACCAAAAAAAGTATTAGGAAACTGTATTTTGCAATAAAGGAAATCTAATTTGTACAGAGAAAAATCATATGAAAATTACTGTGTCTTTCTTTCCCACGTTTTCTGACACTCAAGTCTTCTATAAAGTTTGGAACAGGGCATAAACTCCATCTCCAGTGATGGTAGAGATATAACACACAATGACATTCAGAGAGCATAAGGGATAAGATGGAGCAATATATCTCCAGTACTTAAATCCAGTTTTTCAAAAAAACCAAAAATACAAAACAGACACTTAACAATCAATACTTGCTGGGACTATGCCATAATAACAAAGTATACTATGTGATGTGTGTGTGTGTGTGTGTGTGTGAGAGAGAGAGAGAGAGAGAGAGAGAGAGAAAGAGAGAGAGAGAGAGAGAGAAAGAGAGAGAGACAGACAGACAGACAGCGAGACAGAGACAGAGACAGAGTGACAGAGAGACAGAGAGAGACATAGAGAGAGAGAGATACAGAGACAGACAGAGCAGAGATGGAGGACAGATCCAGGGCATGGATATGGATCAAAGCAAACATCCCCTCGTTTATGTGTACAAGCACTAGTTGAGCCGTCTGGCAAAATAACATCTATAGCTTATCATGAAGCTATGGCTGTTAAGAAGCATGCCTCTTGTCTTAGTTTTCAGTCGTTGCCTCATTAATCCTTTATCTGCCTCTTATTTCCTGCCTCAGGAAAGTATCAGCAGTAATAGTGTACCTATGAATTTATTTTGTATAGAACACAGGTTGAATTAAGTTAATCTTTGAAGATTGCTAGGAAGTTTCATGATCACATTGATAGATCCCACCATCCTGAGATATATTTATTTGGATCCACTAAATAAAATGAATTTAAACACCCAATCTTGTAGCTCATTCTTTAATAAGTCAAACCGACACATATTATTACTGGTTAGTTCTACTAGTAATGCATATATATTTTAGTTAACATTTACTATAGTCTTTCTAAAACCTATCATGTGCTGAGAATTCTGGTTACATCATTTCATTTAAACAAGAGAACAAACTTATGGGGTACACAATGATACACAATAATATATTTGTATGGCAGATGATAATATCAAGGCTTGGCTAGGGTTAGCAATTTGTCCACTAGTGAATACACTCTGCAACATTAATTATTGTGCTATAATACCCTCACTTTCTCTAACACTTGAATTGCAGCAATCACCTTCATTTTTATCACTCAGTGTCAATTCCACTAACTTTGATTAATTTTTGCTCTACTTTGTCTTCAAAAGTCTTTGACTCTGAGGTAGTCACAACCAGAGCATTATCTACTACAAATGTCCTCTTCCACAATCAAAAACTCCCAAGTATCCTTTCTGACATTCCTACCAAATAGCTAACTTTTTCCTTCACTGCAGTCCATTCTCACTTTAAATGTTTCTTTTAGCTCATTTATTTGTATTTAAAACATTTGCTTTCATAATAATCAGGTAGCCTGAGAGATTTTGGATGTTTGGAAAGAACAAATTACACTTCTTATCCAGGTCTTCTTAATGACTTATGACTTGGTTATGACTCAGAAAATTTGGAGGATTTAACACAGTAATTGTTATCACACTGTTGAAAAAGTATTATAGTTAAGTTTGAGGTAAGATTCTACATCCATTTACTATGTGTCATGCCACTACTATTATGATATAGTTTCTTTTAAAAATCTATGTATTTTCCCCTTCCACCCGATCCTTTCTGCTGGGGCAGACCTTCAGTTGGTCTGCTCCCATGAAGACTCCACATCATGATTCATCCTAGAGGTCCCACTGCATTCAGAGCCGTTGGTAAGAACCCCCTCACCCCACCCCACCCCATCCCAAGTCCCAGAGCTACTGCTGGGAACCTGATGGACTCTGGACCCATAACCCACCAAACTCCCCACACTCCCTAATACCACTCCCCTTCTGTCCCTTCCACCCCTTCTGCCTGGACCTTACTGCTGGGGCAGACCCCTAAGTTGGTCTGCTCCTGTGAAGACTCCATATCCTGATCCATCCTAGAGGACCCACTGCACTCAGAGCAGTTGTCTAAAGGACTCCCAGGAGATTTAATGCAGCCAGGGCAACAGAACAGCAGATTATCTGCCCCTGTGAAGAGCCCCCAATTGGAAGGACCTACAGGTGGTCAGATACAGCCAGGGCTGCAGGCCTGTCAGGAGACTTGAAACAACCCAGGGAAAAAAGAAGCAGACTCTATACAGTCACCCAGACCAACAAACACCAGGGATATTCAGATGGTGAAAGGCAAGTGCAAGACCATAAGCAACACAACCCAAAATACATGGCATCATCAGACAAGTTCTCCCATCACAGCAAGCCCTGAATATAGCAACACACCTGAAAATCAGGAATATGTCTTAAAATCCTATCTTATGAAGATAATAGAGTCCTTTAAGGAGGATATCAATAACTCACTGAAGGAAATACAGGAAAACACAGGTAAACAGGTGAAGGAATGGAATAAAGTGAAACATGACCTAAAAGTGGAAGTAGAAACAATAAAGAAAACACAAATGGAGGCAAACCTAGAAATGAAAATCCTAGGAAAGAGGCCACAAATTACAGATGTAACTATTACCAACAGAATACAAGAGATAGAAGAGAGAATCTCAGGTGTAGAAGATATAATGGAAGAAATTGGAAAAGCTGTCAAAGAAAATTCAAAAGATAAAAATCTCCTAACACAAAGCATCCAGGAAATTCAGAACACAAAGAAAAGACTAAATCTAAGAATAACTGAAATAGAGGAGAATGAAGATTCCCAGATTCCCAGCTCAAAGGACCTGAAAATGTCTTCAACAATATCATAGAAGAAAACTTCCACCTTCTGGTCTCTCTGGGCTGGTGCCCTAAGAAGACCTTGGGTGCAAGCTCCACAGCCAGTCCCACAACACCCAGAGGAAGCTCCACTCCCAGGCTCTGCCAGCTCTGTGGCTCAGGTTGCTTCAGGTCTGTCTGGGCCGGCTGGTACCCTGAGCAGACCTTGGGCACAAACTCTGCAGCCAGTCCCAAAACACTCAGAGGAAGCTCCACTCCCAGGTGCTCTACGAAACCCAGGGTCACAGGATCCCAGAATCACAGGATCACAGAGACAGCTTGACTCTGAGGAGTTCTGACACAACCAGGCTCCAGGACAGGCTCCAGTCAGATTTAGCAAGGGCATGTAGCACTAGAGATAACAGGATGATGCGGGGCAAGTGTAAGAATATAAGCAACATAAACCAAGGTTACTTGAAATCATCAGAAACCAATACTCCCACCATAGCAAGTCCTGGACACACTATCACACTAGAAAAGCAGGATTCAGATATAAAATCACCTCTCATGATGATGATACAGGACTTTAAGAAAGACATGAATAGCACCCTCAAAGAAATACAGGAGAACA
>NC_045030.1:87596665-87606140 GCF_008632895.1 Mastomys coucha
TGGGAGGCAGAGGCAGGTGGATTTCTGAGTTTGAGGCCAGCCTGGTCTGCAGAGTGAGTTCCAGGATAGCCAAGGCTACACAGAGAAACCCTGAAAGAAAGAGAAAGAAAGAAAAAGAAAACTTCCCCAACCTAAAGAAAGAGATGGCCATAAAGGTACAAAAAGTCTATAGAAAACCAAATAAATGGGATCAGAAAAGAAAATCTTCAAGTCACATAATTATCAAAACACTAAATGCACAGAGCAAAGGAAGAATACTAAAAGCTGCAAAGGAAAAAGGCCAAGTAACATACAAAGGTAGACCTATCAGAATTACACCAGCCTTCTCAATGGAGACTGTGAAAGCCAGAAGAGCCTGGACAGAGGTCATGCAGACTCTAAGAGAACACAAATGCCAGCCTAGGCTACTATACTCAGGAAAACTCAATTACCATCAATGGAGAGACCGAGATATTCCATGACAAAACCTATTTCAAATAGTATCTATCTACCAACCCAGCCCTACAGAGGATCCTGGAAGGAAAACTCCAACACAAGGAAGATAATTGCACCAAAGAAAGGACAAGATATTAAGCATCCCACAACAAAGTCAAAAGCAGAGAGCCACAAGCACGTAAAGCCACCTACAAAAGCAAACATATCAGGAACCAACAGTCATCTCTCTTTAATAGCTCTCAATATTAATGGACTTAACTCATCTATAAAAAGACATAAGCTAACAGAGTGGATATGCAAACAAGATCCAGAATTTTACTTCATAGATTCAATGAAATCCCCATCAAAATCCCAACACAATTCTTCAAAGACATGGAAAGAGCAGTTCTCAAATTCATCTGGAAAGGCAAAAATCCCAGAATAGTGAAAACAATTCTTTTTTTTACTGGATATTTTCTTTATTTACATTTCAAATGTTATCCCCTTTCCCAGTCCCTCCTAACCCCCTATCCCATCCTCCTTCCCCTGGCTTCTATGACAGTGTTCCTCTACTCACCCACCCACTCCCACTTCCCAAGCCTAAATTTCCCTACACTGGGGCATCTATTGAGCCTTTATGGGACCAAAGACCTCTCTTCCCATTGATGCATGACAATGCCATCCTCTGCAGCATATGCAGTGGGAGCCATGTGTACTCATTTGTTGATGGCTTAGTCCTTGAGAGCTCTGGGGGGGGATGCATTGGTCCTTATTAGAAAGAGAACAAAATACTCACAGGAGCAAATATAAAGTGTAGAGTAGAGATTGAAGGAAAGGTCATCCAGAGACTGTCCCACCTGCGGATTCATCCCATATGCAGTTACTAAACCCAGATACTATTGTGGATGCCAAGAAGTACAAACTGAAAGAAGCCTGTTATGGTTGTCTCCTGAGAGGCCCTGCCAGAGCCTTACAAATACAGAGACAGATGCTCACAACCAACCATTTGGACTGAGCCTGGGCTTCCCAATAGAGGAGTTAGAGAAAGGACAGAAGGAGTTGAAGGGGATTGCAACCCCACAGGAAGAAAAATAATATCAACCAGCCAGTCCCCCCAGAGCTTCCAGAGACATGCATACAGATGTCAGAGGCAAGAAGCTGTTGGATCCCCTGAAACTGATGTTACATCTGGATGTGAACCACCTAGAATGGGTGATAATCTTCTTTATTTCATATAAATATAGAACCATATAAATATAGAACCATAATTTTCTTCTCAGTACATTATCCTTGTCTATAATATCAGCATAAATATTCCTTCAGTAAACAATATCCCCAAACTGCAGCAGGACAGAATATAGAGGAACAAGCATACCCAGAGAGCAAGTGAGGAAAGAGAACTGCACAGAGGAGGAAATATTGGAAGAAGGGATATTAGATAGGAGAAGAAAAAAATTTGAAGTAGAAATATTTAAAAGTGAGAATGTAAATTGAAGTTCTTGTCATACAGATCTTTCACTTGCTTTGTTAGAGTTACACCAACATATTTTATATTATTTGTGGCTATTGTATAGGCAGTTGTTTCCCTAATTTATTTCTCAGCCTGTTTATCATTTGTATAAAGGAAGACTACTTATTTGTTTGAGTTAATTTTATATCCAGCCATTTTGCTGAAGTTGTTTATCAGCTGTTGGAGTTCCTTGTAGAATTTTTGGGGTCACTTAAATATATTGTCATATAATCTACACATAGTGATACTTTGACTTCTTCCTTTCCAAGTGTTATTCCCCTTGGTATCCTTTTGTTGTCTTACTGCTTTAGCTAGGACTTCAAGAACTATATTGAATAGATATGGGGAGAGTGGGCAGCCTCGTCTAGTCCCTGATTTTAGTGGGATTCTTTCAAGTTTCTCTCCATTTAATTTGATGTTGGCTGTTGGTTTGCTGTTTATTGCTTTTATCATCCCTTGGTTTGTGCCAAGAATTCTTGAAAAGACTTCAGTCGCACAAGCATTAAAATCAACAGTTGAAACTTAAAAATTCTGTACAGTAAAGGACAACAGTGGGTGAGATCCTTTCACATCAACAACTAATCAAGAAAAATGGCCTACCAACTTAACTTTAGGCCAATCTTATGGAGACATTTTCTCAATTAAGATACCCTCTCCCCATACATGTCTAAATGAAATAAACAAAAAATTTAAAAACATAAATACACCAAGAAAACAACCGATCTAATTAAAATCAGGGCATAAAACTAAACAGAGTTCTGAAAATATGAAATCCAAATGGCTGAGAAAGATATTTGAAAGTTTTCAACATTTTTAGCTATCAGAGAAATGATAATTCAAGCTACTTTGATATCATCTTACCCCAGTTAGAATGACTATGAGCAAAAAGACAAAGTCAAATCCTGTCTTTGATATGAGGAAATGAGAATGCTTATTTCTGTTTGTACAAGTTCAAAATAGTGTAGCCATAATGGAAATCAGTGTAAAGTCCCTTCAAAAAATCAGAAATAGAAATAGTTAATTATTCAGCCTCAGTACTCTTGGGCTTAGACCCTAAGAACTCTATATTTACTGTAGAGTTACCTGTCCATCTTCCTTTATTATTACTCTATTCCAGAGAAGGAGAATAACCTCGAGATCTACCAGTTAGTGAGTGAATAATAAAAACGTTGGATATTTACAAAAATAGAATATTATTCAGCTGTTAATAGAAATGAAATTATTAAATTCACATACAAATAGGTGGAACTGGGAACATTCTGGGTAGGGTAAACCATACCTAGAAAGAGAAAGGTCACTTGTTTTCTGGAACAGGAAGGATTAAATTAGTGTAGAGGGAGAGGGCAAACAGGTTAAAGGAGGGAATTCAGGGAGGGATAAATAATACTAAAAATGTCACCCAAACCTACTTATTATTGTAGAAGCCATATAGGTGGAACTGCTGAGTGTGAAAACAAGTGGATCTGTCTTCCTTGTGCCATATTTTGGGCTCTTTTCCTCCCATTCATTTGCTTTGTTCAATGTCTATGTGTTAGATTTTTAATCAGTATTTTATTTTATTATTATCCCTTAGAAGCCTGTTTGTTTTCTAATAAGAGACAGAAAGGGGGTAAATTCAGATGGGAGGAGAGGTGGGCAGGATCCCAGTTGCTCACAGAGGTCATTTGCTCATTAAGTTGGTTTTCCTTAGTATAAAAACTAAGAAGGAAAAAAAAAGAAAAAGTAAAGATAAACCCACATAGTTTTAGATTGTTTTCCTTTCAGTGTTTTCACTGTCTCCCTCAGCCTCATTTACCCTTCCTGAGATTAACTCCCACATCAACTCCCTGCATCCAGGTTCTTGTTTCAGGATTGACATTATATACATTATCCAGATGAAAATTGCCTGTCACCACTGTGGGCCCAAATTAACCTGAAATCCCCTTCTTTGCTAAGCTGAATACTTCAAATTCCCAGGGGAATTTGTCTTCTTCATTCCTTACTCACATAATCTCCTCTTTTAGAAAAATCCTTCCTGCCCTTTAAAAGAGGATCACCTTTCTCAGTACACGTCTTCTGTTAAATCATGGCCCATGTTCTGAGATCAGGGATCTATGGATTTCTTGAACATTTTTACTGAGTATACCATTGAGAAATTACACATATACAATACATCACACACACACGTGTGTGTGTAAATTAAAGTATGTTTTTGAAACAGAACATACAAAGATTTTTCAGCTTTTATAGAAGCAGGTTTAAAGATAATAGAATGCCAAATAGGAAAGAAAACAAACACAAGCTCTTATCTAATGTTCTACAGATCAAAGATGCATGTTTTGGAAGGTAGGGGAAGAAAACAAAGATTATAATTATTACCAAAAACTCATGTTTAGGCTCTATAGTAGGAATTTTTACACTTCTGTAATAAATGCCAAATCTTAGCTGTATGTAAGTATAATCATTTAAAATACAGTAACACTAAATAGTACAGGTGACAATATGATTCCATACCTTAGTAGACACTTACATTTAATAAATTTCAAATTGGGAAAAATGAAAGATTACTAAGACATAATTACAAGGCACTCATTAAGATAGGATATTATTTCACTAAATCTATGTGAGAAGTTATGTCTTCCTTGAAGTAAAGAGTATGTTTTGTCTATTGAGATTGATTATCCCTTAGCACTTGGAAAATATTAAAATGACATACATGCTTCCAGGTACAGTTAAGATCAACATTTCTCTCTCTCTTGTCTTATGATATACTCAATCTTTTATATAGGATTCGCAAAGTTCTTTTTCAAATAGGATTCAATCCAACCAATATTTATTGAAAGCTTAGCTTATGCTAAGGTGTGAAGGATACAATGTGACTGAAATAAGATTTTTATACTGAAGTAGTTTATAGGTATGTTAGTTCAATTAATTTATGACAACCCTTTGCATGAAACTATCTCTTTAGTAGAGAGAAAAGTATTTAAAATATATGGCATTGCTGTTGGAGGTAAAGTTTGAGAAACCTTAATGTTTTTTGCTCCTTAAGGATCAGTGATCAAGCCGGGCAGTGGTGACACATGCCTTTAATCCTAGCACTTGAGAGGTAGAGGCAGGTGAATTTCTGAGTTCGAAGACAGCCTGGTCTACAGAGTGAGTTCCAGGACAGCCAGGGCTACACAGAGAAACCCTGTCTCGAAAAACAAACAAACAAACAAAAAAAAGGGATCAACTTGCTTCATTATGTACTTCTCAAGTCAGTCTAATAAGGTAAGTACTCCTATCACCACTGTAGGTGAAGGCTTGAAGGATTACCACAATAATCATTCACCCAGCACATACACACAGAATGAAATTAGAAACAAGAATGTGAACTGAGAATTATTCACTGAATGAGAATGCATCTATGAGTTTTATTTTAAAAGAAAATTCTATTTGATGGTTGGCCACATATAATTATATGACGAAGAATATTTTTATTACAATAGGTGCATTTTATAACAGTCTTGATGTCTTCTTTTGAAACTCCCATCTCTTACACAAAGACACACACACACACACACACACACACACAAAGAATCAGTGATCAAGACTGAGCAAAAATTCTAGATACATTCATATTCAAATCAATTTCTATAATAAAGTTTAAATTTCACCAAAAAGTTGAAATTCTTGGGTCATGTTATTATGAGTACCTTTAAAGATGTAATTTCATTTTAAAACGTTCCTAATTATGAATGGCATTCAACAGATTACTGGAACACATACACTGCAGTAGCAAAAGACTGTCTTAGATTTAAAAACTAGGTACCTTGGACACAGCCAGAGGAGGCAGCTGTGTCATTAATCATGTTGGGGAGGACAAACAGTCAGTGCTAATTGCCAAATTACTAGGAAACATTGGGTCTCCCAAAGACATATTGCATTTTAAAGTGTTATAACAATCATCCTTCCCACATCCTGCCTCTATTTGATTGTTTACTGATTTCTCATTAACAATGTATCTAGGTCTATTTTATTACACTAACCAATTAACAGAACTAACTGATTGCAGAAGCCCTTGACATACTTTCTCCCAGTGATCCCTTCTGATTTCCCTCAAAAATACCAACCAGTCTACAAGAGATCTTCACTTCTGTGAGACCCCGAGACCCTCACAAAATTTCTTTGCTAGAAGTCCAAACCTTACCAGTGATGATTCTGTTTTTCTTTAGGATGAGAGCATCAATCCACAGGCCCTCTGGATTGTGGCCCCATTAGTTCATTGAGACATTAAAAATGAAACCATCAGACTTGGGCTTCTTTCCAGGAATAACAGAAGTAGGCTTTAGCTGCTCGTATGTCCTGGTAGGATAACAAATACTTACTGAATATATCTTAATTTATATGTGTGTGTGTGTACACACACACACACACACACACACAAATATATATATATATATATATATATATATATATATATATATATACATATGTAATAAAAAAGTACCAGAAACATACCACAATGTAGTTTACATAGTCAATTAGAATAGTGACACACTTTGTTCTTGAGACAAAGTCTCACTATATAGTTCATGCTTGCCTTGAACTCTTTATATAACCCAAGTTGTACTCAAAAGTGCATTGTTCCTATCTCCATCTCACAAGCCACTGGGATGACAATCATGTGTGGCCACACCTGACTCAAAACATTCATGTAATTTGAGCCTTATAATTGTCCTCTGAAGGTTTTTCTTTTATTCTTTTAAATTTTATAAATGTATACATTGTATTTTGATTCTATAAATCTATCACTATTTTCCTCTCTAGTTCTCACTCCTGTTTTATTTTCGTTACTAATAATCACTTGCATCCAATTATTTCTTCCTCTATGTGCATAAGTGTGGGGGCCATTAACTGGGCCATGGGCAACCTACCAAGAGCCATGACCTGACATGAGAGTGACTCTCCGTTCAGTAGCCATTCAGCGGCCAACAGCTTCTCAACCAATGGTAGGGGACACTTCCCATGTCTAGATCCACAAAGAAATAGAAAGATGATAAATAGAAAATAAGAAAATTCAACACAGAAGCATCTTTTTGTAGTGGATGGAGGTTAATACTGAGAACCTCAAATGATGAAAGTGCAGAGAATCAGACTATGGAGTGCTAATCCTCAAATAATACATCTACATCAGACTCCCTGCCTCAAAGGCTCAAGATCAATCTAGTAAATATTTCATTGCAGATGTGAGTGAGCTCATGTGGTCCTCTTAGTAGAGAAGTTACAGCACTAGGCAGGCTGCTAAGAGGGAGAAAAATCAGTTTTCTTCAGGGATTGCAGCCCTGATAGTTTGTCCATGGTACAGTGGACAGACCTATAGTCACACGCATTTGGACAACACTAATTGGACTCAGCAAGGTATAAATAAATACATAAGAGGATATTAATATGAGAGGGAGATATGGTAGAGGAAGGTCATAGGAGGATTTGAAGAAGTGAGGAAGGAAAAGTGGATTTGATCAAAATAAATTTCATTTGGGAAAGAACAGGGAAAAGATGCCCCCCTCTGTCCTCCCCCTTCCCTCCCTTCCTCCCCCTTTTCTGTTTTCCCCTCCTCTCCTTTTCTCTCGTTTTTTGGTGTTTTTATAGCAAAAATCATAAACAAATAGATATCATTTGGAATCATCTTTACTACATAACTCATATTCCATCTTTGTAGATAGTTGTAACTTCTGAATTTTTGTTTAAAAGAAAAAAACTTGGCTGGGGTATTGAATACTGGTCTGCATGCCCTCTATCCATGAGCTACAGCCCCAGTGAGTGAAAAATCTTGATGTACAGCTTTATTTATAATGCATCTATTAACCTTTGGGGTATTATATTAACACTGCTTTGACATAAACATACAACATCAGGATGATTTTCCTTTTTGACAAAAAAATATCTGTGCCTTTGTCTTTGCATATAGATACAATTTCAGGACAGAAGTATTTATTTTTTTTGCAGTTGATGGAGGTTAATATAAATACCCTCAAATGATTAAAGTGCAAAGAATCAGTGACTATGGAAAAAAATGTTGTTTCCTATTTCCTTATCCACAAATATTTCTAGTAATAGAATATTAGAGAAAATATAGAAAATTCCAACTGCTAAATCTTTAATTACCTATTGCACACAAATCTTTAAAAATTCAGCAGAAGTTTTATGACTACTGAGAGCATAAACCATCTGCGTTTCTGGTTAGCCATGACTAAGATAAGGGTCACATGTGACATGGTAGTACATGCACTCCTGGGTCTAAGCCAAGAGGATCCACACTTTGAATTCAAGGCTACTTTTGGTCTCTATAGTGAGTCTTAGACCATCCTGAGATACATAGCCAAACCCTGTCTCAAAATAAAACAAAACAACAAAAACTAAAAACTCCAATCTCTGTAAGCTTATATTACTGCATTACAGAAATCCCATGTGTTTGTTTCAAATCACCCTTCTCTGAATTTTCAAGTCATTTAGACTCAGTAAAGTCAAAAGTTGACCTTTTGAAAGATTAACATATTTTTCTATCTTTACATAGACTGACCAAGACAATAAGTAGAAATTTCACATTATTAACAAAGGAACTATGAGAACATTACTACCAACATTAAAGAAACTAAAATAATTCCCAGCAAATACTGCAAAG
Organism: Mastomys coucha; assembly: GCF_008632895.1. NCBI lineage: Eukaryota > Metazoa > Chordata > Mammalia > Rodentia > Muridae > Mastomys > Mastomys coucha. The sequence continues at coordinate 87,605,233 of NC_045030.1, forward strand.
AAGTGTACATGAACACATTACATATCTTAGAAAAAATGAAAAAGTTCTTAGAAACTCACGAACAACCATACCTGACTAAATAATAAATAGAACACCTAAACAAGCACGAAAATAAAGTGTTTTAATTATTTATCAAAGACCTTCATGAAAGAATTTGTGACTAGGCAGTTTCCCTAGTAAAATCTACTCCATGTTTAACTCCCAGTTAGTGTCACACCACCCTTTCTTATATTACTTCAAAAAATAGAAGGGCAAGAAATAACTTCAATCTGAGTCTTTATTTCCATACAGAATATTTTGGACATATTTGACAAATACAATCGTATATAGTTAAGGTGTATAATGTGATTTGATATATACATTTGTAATATACCATGACTGTTACAATAAATCACTTTGCATAGTATCTTCTTGTAGAAAGAACATGCAAAATCTACTTTTATTCCAAATTCCAACTATATGATAAAATACTAGCTATAGCAATAATATTAAATATCTGCTTACAACACTGAAAAATTTGGGTCAAAGGATGATCCAAATCTCACTTTCCCAAAGCCCAAGAAGCCTCTGAAAAACATCAATGCTTACTCACCTTTTCTTTTTTTCTTCTTCCTGCCCATTTCTTTAAACAGGTGTCATTATGTAACCCAGATAAGCCCAGAATTAGCCTCATTATGTACCTCATGCTTGCCTCAAACTTTTGATTTTCCTGGCTCCATTTTCTGGGTGTTTGGATTACCACTGTGTATTACCATATCCTGGGTACTTTTCATTTCTGTTAGAGATTTCTAAATCTCAATTATGAGTAATGTCATACAGTATTTCTCTTCCTGTGCCTGGTTTACATAATATAATATCCTCTTTGTTCATTTATTTCACAAATGTCAGGAATTTTCTTGTTTTAACAC
>NC_045030.1:87606166-87624363 GCF_008632895.1 Mastomys coucha
AGAGAGAGAGAGAGAGAGAGAGAGAGAGAGAGAAGAGGGAGTCTTTTTCTGGCTGAGACACAAAGTAAAAATTCAAAGGAAATCTTGATTATTTGGACCTACAGAATAAGTGGCAGGGGAGAGGAACATAACTAAGACTTTAAAACTAGCACATATCACTTTATGAATAAAATAACACTACCTTTAAATTTTTAGAACATATTCTACCTTAGAGATGTCTGTCTATTCCAAAATCCATTTTCTTTTCTTCTCCTTTCATAATAGAACAGCCAAACTTCTCAGAGCACACAGCTGAAATGAATAAGAATTACTTTTCCCCTCCTCCTACTATCATTCCACTAAAAGAACATAGCAATAAAATGACTTCTAATGACGTATTGCTATACACATAGTTCAGTGCATCAATCAGCCCTCATCACAGAAGCTTCTCCTTGAAGTAGATGGGGATAAACACAAAAACCCACAACTGAAACAATGCCCAGAGAGGTAAGAGTTTGGAGCACTAATCTAAATAGGATGTCTTTATCAAATCCTTCCTCTCCGGGTCCTGGAACTATGAAGAAGAGGAGGGAGCCAAAAACGACTGTAAGCACCAGCAGGAGAAAGAGCATCATCCAGAAGCAACAAGACTGATGCACATAGGAACTTAGAGAGACTATGGAAGCATGCACAAGACATGCACTGATTTAAGCCAGATGGGGTCCCAGAACTGAGAGGGAGAAGTGAACATGGTTCTTACTCCTAACCAAGAATTTCCTTGCAATTGATACCTATTGGGAAAGTGAAAATCAGTTTTCCCCAAAGAAGTCTCACTGGGTATATAAGCCACACTCCAGTCTTTGTTACGAGGCTTAGTTCAGTGAGAGGTAATTAATTAGTATTAGAGGTAATCTAATTACTGTGCTACCCATCTTCTGCTTCTACAAAAGGAAATTTGATGGCTGGAGCTAGAGTTGTCATTTTGACTGAAAGGCCAGTAACAATAGCATAGAGAAACAATACAATGGTGCCTATGCTAAATCTTAACAAATATTGAAATTCCTTCACAGCCATGTAATTTGCATATGGATCAATTGTAGGTAAAACAGAAGTGAAATCTGGTTCTGTTAAAGGCACTATTGTTTTGAAATGAGTGATGACTGATTGTCAAAAACATATTTATCCATACTGAACTAAGTTCTTAAAAAGAAGTGGTGGATACATATCTTCATTCAGTAACAATTTATGGTAAAAGTAGCCATGGGTTTGAAGGAAAGCAGGAAGAGCTATGGGTAAAGGTTTGGAGGGAGAAAAGGAAAGAGAGAAATGTTGTAGTTACATTAATTTCAGAAAGAAACAAAAAGATTTGAGAGGAATATTAAAATGAACATTTGGATACACTCAAGAAATAGTATACAATGTCTTGAGAGATTTTCAATAAATATCATTGGAAGAAAGGAAAGGGTATAAATTCCTGCATTTAAACTATTTAACTCTTTTGCTAAGTACAGATTTTATGAAACTTAATCAGAATTCAAAACTGTGTCAAACAATATGACTTTCTGCCTTTCAGGGTATCTGTGGCATGGTTATGAAAAAGGAGAAACTCGAGTTACCATGGTAGCAGCATTTGAAGCATTGTGCTCCTCCAACCAAAGAAAAAGCATATGCTATAAAAAGTGAGTTCTTTAGTATGGAAGAAACATGAAAGTCATGGCTGACTCCATAATTATTCTTCTGTCAAATTATTTGTTGCAGAATACTCAAAAAATGTTTCTTCTATGTCTATAAATGCAAGAAAAGGAGAGTCACATTTCATTTTAAATAGTGTTGGCTATGCTCAATTTGAACCCTCAGCAGACCTGGTGGCCCACAGAAGATCCACTACTCTTTTGGCATGGAAGGGAGAGGACTCATGAGGGATCCCATTATAGGTTCTCAAGAGCCCACCTCTCCATTAAGCTATATAAGCATTTGGTTTGCAGCATGAATGGTGGCTAATGGGCAGCTTCACAATCCAGACATAGATGTATAAATGACTTTTCTTGGTGGCTTATCCACCTAAAAGTTGTCCACTCTCCTGTAGGGTGCTCTAAATTAAACCAGTTATTCCACCAAGCATCTTTTGGATACAATAGTTTCTTTGATGTACTTTTTGTGTCCTTTCTGGAGTCAAAAACACATTTTTCACATCTCCCCAAGAAGAGTTAACACAATAAATATATAAAAACTAACATTCATAAATGGAATTCAGAATATGTGAATTAACTAATCATCTTTGCAATCAGGAAAGGTGGTTTTTTAATTTTTTCAATTCTTCCTCGTCACATTCCATTTCAGTGACATTTATCATTTCTCAGTTCACTGACGTGTCACTATTTTTCTGCTCTGAAAACTTGGTCAGTTGTACCTGCCATCCAAAAGATTATTCCTCCCCCCATGTAAATCCTACAGACCCTCCAGGGACTCATTTACAAATGACTGTAACAAAGTTCCTAAAATATTTTTTGAGATTATGTAATTTAATTACAAGCCTTTTAAATTGAAACAAGCAATCTATATATAATACAAATACAAATAATACAAATACAAATCTATATAGGAATATAAAATGTGTTCATATAAATCCCTTGGATAGATAGAGTGCCATTATTCAATAGTACACCAAAAGTCACATTGAATGGTACACTTGATGAATTAGAGGATTTTTTCAGATATCGGTAAGTGTAATTAATGTGTTACTTTCACCAGTAAAGATTTACATAATCGATTTACATCCAAAACAATTTCAATGATATTTACCTGCTCATATCCTACAGTAGTGACTAATTTTAACTATCAGCTTGATTGTAGGAACAAACACCTAGGGCGTTAGTGAAACAAACTATTCTCTATGTCTGTGAAGATATTCCCTTAGAGACTTAGCTGAGCAGATAAGACCTATCCTGATATGGGCAGCACCTTACACGTTGATCCTTACACACTGAGCGGAGTATTGACACACAAGTTGCCATTGCAGAGTTGTGAGCCTCTCTTACTCTCCTCCATTTCTCACTAGGATAGACTCTGTCTGCGGGAAATGTGACCTCCATTCAGACTTTTCTTCTTTAAATTGTTTCTAGTCAGGCATGTAATCATAGCAAGAAGGAAACTAATACACAGTCAAAGCCTTTGCTTAGTTAATCATGAGAAAATTGAAGCCCAGGACAGTATTTGTAGGAGCAGCACAACATATGAAAGCATTTGCGAGACGTGTAAAGGAAAAGAAATGGTGAGTTTAATGGGACATATTTGTCACACCCTAAGAAATTAATATAAGGTGGATTGAGTATGGCCAAGATACAGCTACATAATATTTGAAAAATTATTCTTAGTAGTTTATTTTCCTCTCTGTTTTTGTTAGCATTTATGAAACAGCATTGACCCTTCTCAGGTCAAGTACTTATTTGGTTAGTAAAGAAAAGGGAAAGTTAAGGCCGGTTAATTCACTTGACTGGAAAAACAGAAAACAAAACCAGGACTTCATTACTCTTTCATATTAAGCAGGGGGATGCTAGAGGTCTTGATTTTAAATTTTTAAAAATTTGACCCATTCAATCTGAAAAATTGACTCTGACCTCAATATTACATTTTTATCCTTAGAGTAATGAGGAAAACAATTGGTCATACTCTGTGGAGGTGATTTATTGGCCACAAGAGAGTTGAACATGAGGATTATATTTTTAATGACACTAGATTGGTGACTATAATTGAAACATGAATTGTTTGTGTACAACAGGGAATATTTATATGAGAATTTCTCTCTGATATCTCAGATTACTAAAGATTAGTCCCAACAATGGATTATGGTATTTCTCTGTGCCAGCTAAAATAGTGCTCCCATGAGACTTGGGCCTCTAGGTTAAAATTTAGGAATGAATTTTTTATATAAGAAAATGTCATTTCAAATTTTAGGCTTATAGTAGAATTTTATTAATGTTTCAATGCATCAATACATTTTAATGAAGTGTACATTTTTATAAGATAGAACTTCATTTTATGAGGAACAGGAATTTTCTGCAGTGTAGGTAGCACTGTGGTAGATGGCATGAGAAGGATACTAAAGAAGAGATGAAAATCCCTATTTGAGGCAGTTGAGAAACTTTTCTGTATAAAATGTTGATGAATTTAAATTTTAAATGATACACAAGAAATCTGCTTTTAAACTTATTTTATGTGTAGGAGTGTTTTGCCTGTCTATAATACTACAAACATATGCATGTCTAGTGTCCATGAGAAGCCAGAAGGAACATCAGATGCTCTGAAAAAAAGTGGAATTAGAGATAGTTGTGAGCCACCACATGGGTTCTGGGAATTGAATCCTAGTCCTCTAGAAAAGCAGCATGTGCTCTCTCTTAACCATAGAAACACTTCTCTGGCACCTAAGTTGTTCTCCGCACCATCCCCCCCCAAGAAAGGCACTTGGGAAAACAAAAACACCATTTTCAAAGCACAGAGGCATTAAGAAAATGAAACCTAAAGGAAGAGCAAATAATGACGGCACATTTAGTGACTTTTTAATGTCTGTAAGGGATCTCCAATATAGGGAAGGAGTTGGGAGACTAATCCAGAAAGACTGGAAAATTATGAAGAGTTCACTACTTTCCTAGAGAGGTAGTGTACATAGGAACAAATATGTATTATAACTTTCCTTTCTCTCAGACAAAAGCATTCTCCTTTCCCAAAATAATTATGTATTTTTTTAAATCAGTGAGATTAGCAGTAATATCTGCCATGTTGGTAGAATGATCAGGATCCAAACTAAGGCAGTCATAGGACCTAGCTTTTCCTTTTCTTTTGACTCTTTAGATGGTATGTATGTATATGGATGATCTCAACAAGTAGGTGATCACAAGAGATCCACTTGTAATTTTCTGGAATCCATATTTTTCCAGAAGAGATTTTAATACTGCCCTCTTTCTAAGCATACTACCTGTTGGGGTTCGGGTCGCGGCGACGCATCTGCAGACACCAGGCACAAACAGCTCCACGTGTAAGAGGTTTAATTAAGGGGGAGTGGGGACCGCGGTGCAGGAAGAGAGAGAGAGGGGGGAGAGAGAGAGAAGAAAAGAGAGAAAAAGGGGAGAGATGGAGGAGAGTACCTGTATATCTATATGTTGTGACGTAGCAGTCCAGGTAAAGGTGGGAGTTGAACCCAATGGATTCTGGGAATATGGTGGCTGTTGCCTTGGCGACAGGTCTGTGGACCCGCCCATATCTGCCGCAGGTTCTGGGTGCTAACACTACTTGTTTGTATAGTGCATGATTGGTAAGAAAGTCCTATGTTCTATTACTTCCTGGTGTCTAGTTTAGCTGCCCATCATCTCATATTTCAAGTATGACCATTTCTGGCTCCTCTCCTCATCATTTTGCTAATATGATAAGCAGAACTATATAGATGTAGACATGGGACAGATGATTCCCATTAATTACAAGTCTTATTTTAAGGTTCATTTGCATTTATGAAGACTTCAGTATCCTAAAATGTAAAGATTTCTTCATATTATTATAGAAAAAAAAAAGACAATGTTGGGTCTTATTTTACTGCTGTTATTCTGCAATGTAGCTCTTTATTGGGGTTACCTGTTCTGTTTGCTTCTTATCACATATTCTGTTTTCATGTAATGAGAACTTTTTTTTAAGCTCTCTGGGTGATGACAAAATTCAGCCATATTGAGAAACAGATATTTACAAAGAGATCAGCACACTTTACTGTGAATATAAACCATTTGGGCATCTTGTTCAAGCACTCCATTGGTATGGGGTGAGTGCAGGGATACTGCATTCCTGACAAGTTCTCAGGTGACACTTACTTAAAGATTACTGGTCGTGCCAGGGCTTGGTGTACTATGAATATCTCTATTTATAGCATTTGAGAACATTTAATTAAATGTGATAATTAAATATATTAATGGGATAGAATGTGATATTTCTGTACATGCATATGAAATGTACTGATCAAACCAAGTAATTAACATTTCCATTTCCAAGTTAGCACTCTTTATGTTAGTAACCTTATAAATCTGATTTTGCAAACCTTTCTAAATTCTACTATAAATTGTTTTGGATTATAATCCTTACATTATGATGTAAAATATTCAAACTTATTCTTTTGTATAGTGGTGTTTTGGTATGTGTTATGTAATCCCTATTTTTCTCCCCCTAGCTCCAGAAACTTCAGTGACCATTCTTCTACTCTCTATTTCTAAAAGATAAACATTTATATTTCCACACATGATGAGAACATAGATGTTTTGTCTATCTGTTACTGACTAATTTTACTTAACCTAGTATCCTCTGGTTCCACACGTATTGCCACAAATAATATTTCATTATTTATTATGAATAAATAAATGCTCAAGTAGCATATGTACTACACTTCTTTCATCTGCTTGTATGTTGATAGCCACCTTCCCTACATTTCATGCATTGTATACAGGGAATAATTTTTCAATAAATATGGGATTATAGACATCTCTTTAATAGACTTATTCCATTTCCTATACATACATGTCCAGTACTAGTATTTTAGAGAGTATATGGTAGTTCTTTATTATGTTTTCAAGGAGCACTGATACTGGTTTCCACAATACCTGCACTATAATTTACATTTCCACTAAGAGTATGTAAGAATCTCAGTTTTTCTGCATAAGGTATTTTATTTTTGTTTTGTTTTTCAAAACAATATTTTAATTAATTCTTTGAGAATTTCATATAATGTATTTCATATAAAATTTGATAATTTGTGGTTAGAACAGAATATTTTACTGCTCCTGACTTAGTGTTCAGAGTTTTACTTACGTATGCATTCTTTGTTTAGACGGCCCCCTTCATATTATATGTAACTGTTTGAGTGCTAATGACAAGCACTGTATGCTCTACCTTAATAAAATACAGCTGAGATTTTCACAGAGAGAAGCAATGCATTATGCAATTTACCCTTTTAATAGGACTTAATGGCCTTGAAACGTGAAAGGCTATGCTCTACTGACCCTTAATCAAAGAACTTTAAAAGGATACCTAGCAAATCAATATATAATCATAATAAAAGTGTTAAATGAACTTTTAACAGATGCTAAACAAGTTCAACCCATTTAACAAGTTAAGCCTATTTGCAATGACCTTTTCTGTCTAAAAAAGGCATTTATTATGAAAGAAAAGCCTATCTTCAGAATTTAAATTCCAGTAACACTCAAGTCACTTTCTTCTTACACAAATATCAAGAAAAACACCAGAATATATTTTAGCATTTGTAGGTTTGAGGATTTTAGCAGCATTGTCATGAAGTGTTTCATATCTAATTTTCATGCATCCTTTCCTACTTGTAGAATGTCAACATTAAACATTAATACTGCTGAATGAGTACTGAATCTTTCTTTACAATCTAGCCTCTACTGTTACTTCTTCCATCCATTACAACTCCGCCTAAAAGATGATAGAAGCATCATTTTACTGGCCTATAAAACTTATTTCTAACATTATGAATTTTGTGGGCTTTAGACTGCTTTAGGCTAAGTTCCTGTAATAGTATTTTATATTGTGCAATTGTGTATTTTTAAATTTTAAGTTATGGGTTTGTTTGAGACAGCATCTTACTATGTAGCTATGTGTCTATCCTATTCTAGCTCCAGATCTGCTATGTAGCCCAGACTGATCTCAAACTTGTGATCCTCCAGCCACACACCCTCACCTAAACTAGGAGAATGCATTACAGGGGCATTTCACCATGTCCAGCCCTATTATATTGAACATTTTACACACACACACACACACACACACACACACACACACAGAGAGAGAGAGAGAGAGAGACAGACAGACAGACAGACAGACAGAGACAGAGACAGAGATACAGGGGGAGATAGAGATACAGAGAGACAGAAAGAGACAAAGTGACAGAAAATAAGAGATGAAATAGAAGTAAAGACAGAGATATTAGTTTTATGTTTGATGAATTATTGTCCAGGAGCTTATGGCTCAAGGCAGAAGGTTGAACACATATATTTCCCTCTTCTCACAAGTTCTATTGAGGCGATAAATGGGTAAATCCATTATAAACATGGGGCAGAAATTTGAATGTAGCTTTGAAGATAGAAGGGATATAGTTACACTGATAGAGTAGCAAAGAGGAAAACATGATAGAGAAAACAAACAATAAAAACACAAAGGGAAAGCTTGCTGAGATAGATGATAATTTATACCTGGCAGAACACTGAACAATGCTCATAAAGCAGAGAAGGGTATATATGGAGGAAGAGCAAGAGTGGGTGCTTGATAGTTGTTCAGGTAATTATGGAATTATCTAAAGAATAATAACGATTTACTCAGACAACAAGAGAATAGAAAGAAATTTCAGGAATTCAGCCATGCACAGAAGACATGGGAGAACAATCATGCCACATTAGTCATCAGGGTCAATACTCTAGGAACCGATTTTAGTCCTACAAATATAACTGAAATATTTCAGTCTTTATTCTCATAGAATGTATATTCTCACAGTACAGTCCAGGATTCAACAAATAATTCAATAAACATGTGTTCTCAGTGATAACATCCAAGAAAAATGAGGAAGAAATCAAGCAGCAAGGATAAAGAGGGGAGAAGTGCTATTTCTGACTAGGAGTTCAGAGAGAGCATACATAAGAAGGTTGCAAAGGTCTGATGACAATAAGAGTGAGTCATGTGATGAGAGCGACTACAATTTGAGGACTGTCAAGGAGATCAGACAAAGGCACAATAAGCAAGTGATGGAGTTAGAAATAAAAAGCTAGAGGCAGGTACTACAAGATTGATACTTTTATGGCTCATAAGTCAAGGATAACTCACAGTGGAATGGTGGAACAGGTTTCCTGCACCAAATTTTAGCATATAATCTGAGTAATCAAATCTAGAGGTTTGTCAAAAACAATTGTACATAGTGCCAAAGTACTGAGAAATTCCCCAACTCCGAAATTTTCCAAGTTGGAGCTGGGTGGTGAATTTTTTTTTTACTTGTAAGCTGTATTTTTCATCTGCAAGAGAATGATTGGTAAAGGTAATCAGTTAATAAAGGCTTAGTTGGGGAAATCATTATCCATTCCTGGAAAAGATCTTGCCTATTTCTTCCACTCAAGTCTCACTTCCTTAGGAAACTGAGTATCTCAGGGCATAATGGCAACTTATTTTTTTCAAAGATGAATAAGCTCAGCAAAGTCATGCCATGGTAGTTATTCTATCAATTCAATCTATTGTGTCCTACCCTGCTTGGACTGATCTCCTGGAGGGAAGATAGGTCACAAGTTTTTCCTGGGATGTCTGTCATCCCTGCTCTCATTTCTTCTTATGCCTTAACCATTGTTCCTGAAATCATGGCTCAAGGAAGTTCACACAGTACCCATTTCTGCTGAGGCAGTTTATTTGGGGGATATTTTTGGCTCTTTCTTTCTTTTTATAACCTACCTATAACCATCAGGAGAAAAACAACATTTTAGAAGTGAAAATTCAAATTTTCTTCAGTGTCAACATTTTGATTTCCTGCACAGGAATTCATCTATCTAGTGACTTTTCTCCCTCATGTTTGTTGTTGCTGGCTCAAAGAAAACAATGGGGTTGTTGCCACTACTCCTGTTGAATGCATTTAATCCTAGATGGAATGGTTTACCATGGACTGCCATGGTCATCTAAAGACAAGCACATTCACATTCCATTTGAAATATAAACAGTGAGGCTTTTGGATGTACAAATTTGGTATAATTGGGAAGTACCACTTCAGAAAACCTAATGCTGTTAACTTACATCACAATCTAGCTCTAATAATTAATATTTTTGAGGTGTTAACATTTCTTGAGATATAAACATCATTTTGTATATTCAATAACTTTACAGAGTAAGTAAAGAAGAAGATGTGTTTGCTGTCACACTAGTTATTGATTTACTAAAAATTGAGGTGGTTAAGACAGGTAGCTGCGGTCACCCTCATAGACTCCTGGGAGTTTCCTTTGCCCAAGATTTCTAGCTTGTCCCAGAGACACTCTCCTGATTCCAGTTCTCTCTCCTGCCACTTTCCCCACAATTGATCCTTCCTAGCAGTGGGGGCTATAGAACATGAAATGGTCACCTCCGATAACCAGACAAAAATTCCAGTGGAGGGATGGGGATACCAATCTAGCCACGAAACTTTCGACCCACAATTTTTCCTCCTTATAAGAGGTGCAGGGATAAAGAGGGAGCAGGAAGTGAAGGAATGGACAACCAATGACTGGACAACCAACTTGAGAGTCATTCCATAGGTGAGAGCCAGTCCCCAACACTATTAATGATACTCTGCTATGCTTGCAGACAGGAGCTTAGTATAACTCTCCTGAGATATATCATCCAGCAGCTGATAGAACCAGATACAGAGACCCACAGCCAAACATCAGGTGGAGCTCAGGAAGTCTTGTGAAGAGTGGGGGATAGAATTGAGTGAGCTACAGGGGTCAAGAACACCACAAGAATACCTACAGAGTCAAGTAACCTGTTACCATGGGGGATCACAGAACTTGGGCCACCAACCAGGGAGCTGGATCTAGACCCCCCCTACACATTTGTAGTGAATGTACAGCTTGGTGTTCATATGGGATCTCTAACAGCAGGAGAGGGGCTGTCTCTGACTCTGTTGTCTGCTTTGGATCCCTTTCCTGGAACTGGCCTGCCTTGTAGTCTCAGAAGATACCGCCAATCCTACTGCAGCTTGATATGATAAGGTGGGTTGATATCCATGGGAGTCCTCCCCTTCCCAAAGGGAAGTGACGATGGCTTAGGAGGAAGGGAGGGGAGAGGGAAGAGGGAGGAGGTGAGCAGGAAGAGGAGGCAGAGGAGGGAAAGGAGGCGGAGAAGGGAGAGAAGAGAGGAAGGGAGAGGAGGGGGAAGAGAGGGAGGAAGAAGACAAAGAAGAGGGTGAGGAGGAGGGGGAGGAGGGAGAAGAAGGAGAGAAGGGGAGGAAGGAGAGAAGAGGAAGGAGTGAGAGGAAGGGGAGGAGGGAGAGGAAGCTCTGATCAGGATGTAAAGTAACTAAATAAACAATTAATAGTGCTCGCTTCGGCAGCACATATACTAAACTTGGAACAATACAGAGAAGATTAGCATGGCCCCTGCACAAGGATGACACGCAAATTAGTGAAGCGTTCCACATTTTTTTTTTAAAAAAAACAATTAATAAAAACTAAATTTAATCACTCATAAAAAGAAAAAAAGACAGGTAACTGGTATTCAGCACACTGAAGGGCTAGCTACACAATCAGGTGAAATACATAAGGACTTAATAAAGTTAAAAGATAGGTAAACATGGAAGCAATTCTTCACTCTCTGCTTCATTCTGTGTGGTTCTGTGTGCTTCCTATATACCTTTTCGTGAACAGTGTAGATGTGAGGAGTGTAAAAAAGTAGGTTGCTAGGAAAAGCCAGAGGGGAAAGCAAAGCAATTTCCTAGGAACTACAGCTCCAATATAGGACAGGAGTCTGTCACTAAAATTACCATTAGAAGCCCTGTGGGCCCATGGAGTAACCCTTCTCTAATTCAGCCTTATCGGCCTGCATTGGTCTCCTGGCAATCAGCCAAGTCAATGAGACAACAATTTTCAAGACTGTGAGTTGACCAAGTTTATCAAGTGGACAGTGTACTAGCATCTGATATGAGTATGGATTCAAAATTTAAATCAATTTGATGAATGTTATCTTTGAAGGTTGGTTAATTAAGAAAGTTGCTTTGGGAACATTTCAGGATTACTACGATTATAAAATCTGTAATTCCAACTCAGCAGTTCTGTAACCCTTAAGATGGCTGATTACCTTCTCATCTGTAAGGCAATATGGGTTGTATGAACAACTCTTCATTCCTGAGACTGCTTACACAGTGTTTACCTTAGAGAAAGAGGAAAACACCACTGAAATTCCCTATCATCCGCTTACTGGAAGGATTGAAGTCTATGGGATTCCAGTTCTGATAAGGCCAGATTGAAAATTCCCTATCAAGTTTCAAATCATCCTTGTCTTTTAAGGTCACATAGCTCACTGGCAAAGGTCAGGTTTACAGTTTTATCCAATATTATCCCCACCTGGACCTTCACTCCCACATCCTTTAGTAAAAAGTGTATTGCTTTGAAGTTGAAGGTTGTATTCAGGCAGGCAGAACAGTGTTCCTCCCACCTTGAGTTGGAACAGATAATGGATTCTACAAAGCAGGTGTCCAAGTGACCAAGGTCACCAGACAGTGAGTCAATGTTAGGGTCTGTACTCAGCACACGACAGGTAATTTGATAAGTGGCCTTTTGTTTTGCTATCATGGTAATGACACTATGGTACAAATCAACTGAGAAAGTCTGTGATTGCCCCTAGAAGGTTATGTCTTTACTAAACCTGTAGCACTCAGCGGGTTGGAAAACACATCGGTGTATTTGGATGATTTTGCTCCTCCAGGAGAAGAAATGGAAAGTGGAAATATGAAGTCAGTTTTCTAGTATTTTCAAGGATGAATATTTCTGAAGGACAAACAGGCAATCTCTCTTTAGAAACAGTTAATCCAGAGAACTCACAAAGTCCTTCAGAGTTGCAAATAAAAAACAGCATCACAACTTCAAGGGAAAGTGGAAGAAATTAGAAGAGTTGACTCTTGTGGGAAAGGAAAATAGGAACAACAGGGAGCATATTAGAAACTCACACTTCTCTTTGCACAGCCCTCATGGTTCAACTGTAGACACTCCCTAACATCCAAAGGCCAAGGCACCAAATCCATGACTGCCATGAATGATTCAAGTAAAACCAAAGAGTTACGTTTCTAGGTAATTTAAAAGCATAGTTCATGGAATAAAAGAATTTTAAGGAAATCCTTGAAGTGTGTTCAGTTAAAGTGCACATATTTATTAAAATTAGTTTATAGCTAGGAATGGAACAAAATTGTTTGAGAGATTTTTAATTTTTATCATTCCAGGGGCCCCGGAGATATATAGGCTCCTGCTTAAACCTAATGTGCATGTCTGTAATACAAATATTCCAAAGGTAGAGTCAGGAAGGTCAGAAGTTCAAGGTCATTCTTTAGTATGCAGCCATTTGAGGCCAGCCTGAGACCCTATATCAAAAAAAAAAAAAAAAAAGAACAAATTAAAAGAAGAATCTAGTTTGCAATACTGTCTTTAATGTGATGTTCGGCTAAATGCCAGGTCATTAGAAATAATAAAATGATTACCCATGAAGTTACCATATTTCCATTAGGAAATAACAAAGAGGCCAGAAACCATTTCTATAAATCCTTGTATGAGAGGAAGATATAAAAATCCTTTAAAAACTTACAAGAGGGAGTACATATTAATATCTATTTATAGAAATCAATCCACATTTCACAACAGATAAATGAAGTCATCTTGTTCTCTGGAAGTGACATCCTCAGGTCAGATGGAACAAGCCATGATGATTGCCCACACTTTCTTATGTGGAATAGAGAGTAGAGGATGAGAAATTTGTGTAATATGGGGATAGATATAGATATAGATATTAAATGCACTAATGAAATTGTCACAAGATCATAATTCTGTCTAATTAATATTTAATAATAATAATAATAGTACCATTAATAATAATCAAAGAACACTTTGGTTACCTATTATATCTTTAGGACAAATGAGCTCAAATTTAAGGCCAGGTCTTTTAACTGTTAACCCAGTTCTTCTGTTGCTTTGTCCTAAGGATTGTAACAATGTTTGTACACAGAATCCTGAATCTAACAAAGCTAGCTAAGCTTGCCTCCCTCAAGAGTCAGCACCACAATAACTGTGTAGGAATGGTTGCCCTCTATGTTCTTAGATGATGATCTTCGCCTTTCTTTCAAAAGGTACAGTTGTTCAATAAATACATATTTTGAGTATCTACTGTATGTTGAACATTGAGCCAATGCTACCCATTGATAGCATTCTTGATAGAGTGATAGATTTCCTGAACTTAAGCGACTTTGATACAGACTGGGGAAGATAATAACTACCATCATCAGGGGCTGAGAAGAAGATAAAATTATAGCTACCAATATGACCTTAAGGTGGGGGACTTGGGTAGGCTGTTTTCAGCTAGATGGCTATGTGGGTTAAGGAGAAAGATTGATTGTTAAGCAACGATAGCAAACCTAATTAATGAAGTAGATGAATATTGAAAAGGGCAAATAATGGAATGGGCAATGAGATAACACTTTCAATATGAATTCTTGCTGTAGATCATATGATGCATCGAGGAGTATGAATCTAGAAATGCAGACATACAGGATAAGTAGGACATAGGCTTGAGCAGAGGATGGGGTGAGTTTCAGCAAGAGAGACAACTTTATTATAATGCTTCTCAGGATTACTTCTTGGTCCTCAATTGATCCCTTGTCCTAAAACCAACACTTATTGTGTTTAATATTGTTCTATCTGCCTTAAACAAATTTATTTGTGTTTAAGAAACACAAATTATCCTAGATACTACTGTTGACTTTTTCCATACCCTCCCTCCCAAAAAAAGCTGAGGAACAGCTGCATTAAATAACTTTCCTATGAGCTGGGAGGTGGTGGAGCACGCCTTTAATCCCAGCACTTGGGAGGCAGAGGCAGGTGGATTTCTGAGTTCGAGGCCAGCCTGGTCTACAGAGTGAGTTCCAGGACAGCCAAGGCTATACAGAGAAACCCTGCCTCGAAAAAACTAATACAAAAAAAAAATAATAACTTTCCTATGGTTGAAGAATGGGCCCTCCCAGAAGTGCAGGCCCTAGTTATAGGAAGCTGTGAATTCATTTATGGAGCAAAAAAGGTTTTCAGATGTGATTAGATTTGCAATTTTGAGATGCTGATATCATTCTGAACTATCTAGGATCTAACATATTCACAAAGTTGCATAAAAAATCAGAGAAGGAGATGGAAACAGAAGTTTCACTAATGTGTCCAAGAACCAAGGAATGTAGGTAGTTTCTAGAAGCCAGAAGAAGCAAGGAAATAGATGCTTCCTTAGAACTACCTGACATGAATGGTACTTTGATTTTACTCTGGTAAAACTTACTTTGGATTTCTGGCTTCTTAAACTGTCATATAATAAATTTATATTATTTATGTTGCCATAAACCACTACATTTGTAATTTTTTATAGCAACAATAAGTATGTTTCTCAAGGCCATGGAACTGCAAAATAACAGAACCAGGATTTAAATGGCATTCATCTGATGCTACGGTAAGGAATTAAACCTCTGTGCCATAGAGGCACAATACAAATTAACTGCTGAGTAATCTGCCCTATGGGGTACATCTATATCAACCCTCCAAGACCTAGGGTGCATTTATAGAAGAGATGGCAAAGGGAAGGTATGGGAAGAATAGTATGAAACTCTGTCTTCTGGACATGGCACAACCATTGTAATCTTGAACACATAATAGCTATGGCTACCCAAACAAGGCCTACATTAAACAAAATAAAAATAAATTATTAATTAATTAAAAACCTTTTGGAAGTAGGAGAGACACTATTGCGATGTAAATACGAAATTGTCAAAATAAGAAAAAAAAAGATAAAACTGAGTGTGTGCCCAATTTTCATACATTTCAGTAGCTCCTACAGAATTGGAAAAGGTGAGTCAGAGAGGAAGAGGCAGAATGAGAGAGGGGGGAGGGAAGACGGAAGGAGAAGAGAGAGAGCCCATTATCAATGTGTATGTTCTGATCAGATCCGCCTTCCCTGTTCTGTAAGAGCAAAGGCTTGCACTCTTAAAGTTATGAGGCTAGTGGGTGCAAGAATTAGCTAGACATACAAAAGTCACTTAGTTGACTAGAGAGAGCCCCCCTGGTCTTTTGTTTAGGCTCCGGTGACAAATGCCAGCATTTAGGCATTCTGATTCTTGTATTTGTTAGTATCCTGTGATGGCTGGGAACAAAGACAGTTATCTGTATCCTGCTTCTGCAAGAGGACACTGTAAAAAGTTCTCAAGGTAACAATCTGTGATTAGTCTGTTCTCTGGAGTCAGCTACAAATACATACTGTTTGCAGCCCCCAGCTTCTTGGTCCAGCATCTAAGACACAATAGGAGAATGAGCGAAATAAACTAAAGATTTATTATTACTTGCTTCCACCAATGATTTTCAAATGTACGGTGCATATGTGCAGCCTGGGGTAGAAGTCCGTTAAAACTCACATTCAGATAGCTTGGCTAGCACTGAAAAAGAAGGCATTTATTTCTGCCTCCAGGTGTAATTCGCTATTTCTCTGGGGTTTACACTTTTCAACATCTTAGAAAATGAGAACTCACTCTCCAAACATTATACAAAATGCAACTTATAAACTGTGATCATTCTATAAAAGTTTATAAGGATGTCATAGAAGTGGACTATTTTGCCGTTTAAGCATTTCTTTCTCTAATAAAGGAAATAAGTTAAAGGTCAGAGTCCAGTGGCAAGAGTTGGAACAGAGCCCTAACTCACTGCCCGGGGTTCACTGCTCTCCTCTTCCCCAGGTAGGGGAAGAAGGGGTAAAAGTGAACAAGAAAGGGTGGTAAGCGAGTTCCAGTGCTGAGATGCTCCCTAGGATTTTCAGCTCCTAGGGAGTGTTTGCCCCTTTGAACTTTCGAGGTCAAGGCACAACGGGCGGCACGTCCCCCTCTGTGCCCTTGTCCAAGTGGAGGAGGCGGACGCGCTTGCGTGCGCGTTCAGTATAAATAAGTCCCAAGCGGCGGCCACTGGGCAGAACGGGCTACAGGAGCCTCGGGCCATGGCGGGTGACGAACACCCGTGGCAGGGCAGCATCCTCTACAATCTACTGATGAGCGCCAAGCAGAAGCACGCGATTCAGGAAGAGCGAGAGGTGCGCTTGGGGGCTCAGTGCTGGGGTTGCGCCTGCGGTGCTCAGCCCATCCTGGGTGGGGAGGGACTGCCCAGTGGGCAAGCCATGTCCCTCCTGTACCGCTGCTGTTTTTGTGGGGAGAACCACCCGCGCCAGGGTGGCATCCTCTACTCTATGCTCACCAACACCAGGCAGCCAAGCGTGGCGACCCAGGCGCCCAGGGCGCGATTCGGAGCTCCTTGCTGGGGCTGCTCCTGCGGCAGTGCGGATCCCCTGGTGGGCAGAGGGGGGCTGCCGGCTGGCCAGGCTCCCTCGCTCCTGTACCGCTGTTGCTCCTGCGGAGAAGAGCACCCTAGACAGGGCAGCATCTTATACAGCTTGCTCACTAGCACTCAGCAAACGCACGTGTCTCGAGAAGCACCCGAGGCACATCGCGGAGGCGAGTGGTGGCAGCTGTCTTATTGTACCCAGAGTGTGGGTGGCCCGGAGGGGCTGCAGAGCACGCAGGCCATGGCGTTCCTGTACCGCAGCTATGTGTGCGGTGAAGACCAGCCCCAGCAGAGCAGCGTAGCCTCTGGCATGCCCGTGAGCGCTGACCAAGCACAAGCGGCTCCGCAAGAGCAGCCGAGGGCCCCCTGGTGGGACGCCTCATCTGGTGTGCAGCGTCCCATCGCACTCAAGGATCCACAGGTGGTATGTGAGGCAGCGTCAGCTGGCCTGCTGAAGACCCTGCGCTTTGTCAAGTACTTGCCCTGCTTCCAGATCTTGCCCCTAGATCAGCAGCTGGTGCTGGTGCGGAGCTGTTGGGCGCCCCTACTCATGCTTGAGTTGGCCCAAGATCACCTGCACTTCGAGATGATGGAGATCTCTGAGCCCAACCCGCTGCAGGAGATGCTCACCACCAGGCAGCAGGAGACGGAGGGGCCAGAGCCTGCAGATCCCCAGGCCACAGAGCAGCCACAGATGGTGTCAGCGGAGGCTGGGCACTTGCTCTCAGCCGCCTCGGTCCAGGCCATCAAGAGTTTCTTTTTCAAGTGCTGGAGTCTGAACATTGACACCAAAGAGTACGCCTATCTGAAGGGGACCGTTCTCTTTAACCCAGGTAAGCTTGACAGCCTTGTGCACTGTCTCTTCAGGTGAGAAAAGCACCACCACAGGCATTTATGAGTTTTTAGTGGCTATAGGGGTTTTGAAGCCCACGTGACTCGTGACTGACTCTGAAAAGCTGATGTGCACATCCGGAATGCCCTGTCAAGTGGTCAAGTGGGTGAGCTTCTGCCAGAAACTTGGCACTGGATTGGTGATGATGGTGGTGGTGGTGGTGGTGGTGGTGTGTGTGACGAGTAAGCTTTTTACTTGGCTCTGTATTTATTATCTGC
>NC_045030.1:87624539-87625838 GCF_008632895.1 Mastomys coucha
CTGTGGGGGTGGGTGGTGTGTGTGTGTGTGTGTGTGTGTGTGTGTGTGTGTGTGTGTAAGTTTTCCCAAGCTCCTCCCCTCAGGAGTCATTAGCTCAACCCAGCCCAGATTCTGCAAGTCTGCATAGACAAGTGGCTCAGGTGATTTTTGAGGTCATCCGAGAAACAGTTTCTCTTTCGGCCAATGCTATTAATCCTGCTTTGTTGAGATTCAAAGTCAAGACCAAGGTCTCAGCATTCATTAGTCCATATTTCCAGTAGTTTACCACTTGCCTTGACCCTGTTTCACATCCTTTGTCCCCCTCCCAACATCGCTTCCCCTTTCTTCCCTCCCTCTTAGCTTCCTCTATTCTTTTCCAGAGTTCTCTCTCAATAGTTTATCCTGCCAAGTTGCATGCTTTTCAATAGTAACGCACCCACATGTGTGTACAATGCAAGGTCTGTAAAACACGTGGCTTCTCTTTCCTGGTTACACTTTTGCATCCTTTTGTCTTTATGTTTAAAGCCTTATATAGAGCAAAGGTACACAGAGCTTTAAATTATATATAAACATGTAAATGGGTTTTTAGCATAAGGGCATAAACTCTGAAGCCCTTTTCTCTTTTCTGCCTCTACATTGAAGGGACATTTTGTGTAGGTAGAAGGGTACGAATAGGGGGGAGGGGCAGGGAGATGTGAGGAGGAGTTGGAAATGATGACCAACCAAAATAGTATGAATGAGAATGCCATAAGGAAACCTCTTAGTTTGCATCTTTAAAAGAATTTTTAATGCAGGGGGAAAATAAGTACCTTAAGGAAAGGGCCAGGGGCTGTGGTGTGAAAAGTAACACATACCTCCCAAAAGACAGCTTTCACAAAGCACCATCTCTATGTAGACCTAGAGAAACTGTCAATACACACAACGAAATAGATATCCAAACTTGACTATCAGGATACAAATAGAGTGGAGGATGCCGATGCTGTCTTAATCAGAATTATAATCAAGATAAGAAGTATTGCTTTATTTCGTTGTTTCCTTTATAAGTTGAAATTTGTCTATATTAGTAATGCTTCTTTTCTACATGATTTTCATCATTCTTATTTTTAAACATGATTTTAAAATACTCTCCTGAATTTTTGTAAAAGAAGTAAGGAAAATATATATCATCATTTAAACCAAATCTGTTCCAAAGTTGCTTTTGAGTCATCTTTCACTCTGTGATGTTTTTGTCTTTTAACCTTTGATTACTATTAAGAGCATGGTTTAAAAAATAAGACAGACACACACACACACACACACAGAGAGAGAGAGAGAGAGAGA
>NC_045030.1:87626506-87630035 GCF_008632895.1 Mastomys coucha
GCTGTCCTGGAACTCACTCTGTAGACCAGGCTGGCCTTGAACTCAGAAATCCATCTGCCTCTGACTCCTAAGTGTTAGGATTAAAGGTGTGTGCCACCAGCGCCCGGCACTAGAGTTCTTTTTAATCAGGATAAGACTAAAAAAATGAGTGTGGTCTAAACACATAAAGATCCTGTTGTGAGCTGTTTAAAATAAAGAGATTTTTCTACTTTCAGACCTGCCTGGCCTGCAGTGCGTGAAATACATCGAGGGTCTTCAGTGGAGAACTCAGCAGATCCTCACTGAGCACATCAGGATGATGCAGAGAGAGTACCATATCAGATCGGCTGAACTGAATAGTGCCCTTTTCCTGCTGAGATTCATCAATACCGATGTTGTCACTGAACTCTTTTTCAGGCCCATCATTGGTGCAGTCAGCATGGATGATATGATGCTGGAAATGCTCTGTGCAAAGCTGTGAAGGCATATGGCCACTCAAGTGTATTTTACTATAGATGGATGGAGAAGGGTAGCTGTAGGCAGGAGAATGCTAAAATTTGCGAAGGCAAACTTTCTTGTATTTTTACATGCATAGTATATTTGTATTCAATGGAAGAAATACTTTAGTTACAGACAATGTAAAAACCCTTCTCCATACTGGCTCGTTGTGAAGGAAAGCATTCGCTAACAAATCACTATTTCTATATATCTTTAAGAGTGTGGTAGTATGCTAACAAGCTAATTTCACAAAAATAACATCTCTTTCCATTAACCCCACCAAATAAAATCTGTAATATTAACTTTAATAAAATTTAAAGTACTAACCCTTAAATTGACTGGAGAGTTTTCTTGGGGTTTACAGCTTCAAAGGATTTCAAATCCAGCTAACATAACTGAAGGTATAGTCATAAGTAACTTCATGGGATTTAAGGTTACAGTATGTCAGTGCCAATGAAAAATTATTTTGCCTGGCTTTACCACTTCCATTAACTGTATAAAAGATTGTCTTTGTTCCTGCCTGGAACTCAAAAAGCAATCTATGTTCTGAGAGTGAAAAAAATATTTCCAGAGTTTGGATTTGGAATTTTTTCTGTATATGATTATGAATTTGAACTAAAGTTCCATCATAAATTATACTGTCAGGGGGCATTATCATTTCAGAAAGTTCATTATGACCACAAAACCCTAGCTTTGTCTCACCTTTCAGGTACACTGTTTAGGTAACTGTCAAATTAAACAATCCTGACATATGAGTTACATCCTGCAGCCCCTTTAAATACAATCCATAGAAAGATTTCTTCCTTGTTATTGTGAGATAAAATTCAAAGCTATCTAAGTCCATTCAATTAGAGGAAACACACTGCCTATTTAGTAGTAATCAGTTACTCTAGATCAATGTAATAATTAATTTCAAAGGGTCTTTTAAAATTGAGCCAGGGTGTTACTCTGTACTAAGGCTTGCTTGAATTCAGTATGTAGCCTAGGTTGGCCTCCAACTCATAAAACTATTCCTGCCTACCCTCCCAAGAGCTGAAATTATAGGTTTATGCCACTGTGTCCAGCTCAACAGAGTCTTAAACATCTTTATGTGACTATCTCCCCAGCAGCCTGGTAAATCTTAGTAGCAACTTATCAGGGTCAGCCACTCAGAGCAATTTGCCAAATGACATACTTAGAATCTCAAAGAAAATCAGTTCTCCCCAGGAATGATATTAACATTTAAATACAATAGTATTTTACATGTGGTATACAATACATGTACTTATTAGCAACACATTAGATAACAAATTGGCAGTAGGTAGGCTATCTGACTTAATTTTAAAGCAGCTGTTAGTGTAGTTGTAATTTCAACATCTCTACATTTCTAATGTGATAAGAAAGTATCCCATATAGTTCAGCACATAGTTATTTTTAGGGATAAAGATTATTAAAATGATAATCATAAGGACATATAGCTTGATTATAAGGGAAAAGGGAAATATGCAGACTGTGCAAGAATTCACAAAAAGACACCCCTTTGCAGGAAGCTTCACACAGGATCCATTCTCCCAGCAATGACAACTCATCAGCATATCTGCTGATATTTTAACGTTTCCTTCCAGAGAAACCCTAAATGATTCAGAAAGGCAGTTATTTTAAAATTTTATATGGTGGCTAGCCATATAGGTGCCTTTACCTTGCATGCATAAAAATTCCAAACACAGAGAAGGAAAAGTGGTCAGTGTGGTCACCCTATTTGCTAAAATTATTTAGGCAACGGGTCACCCTTATGAGTTAGTAAGGAGTGAGAATGCTTTCTAAATCAAAGTTCTGAGCTCTTAGCTAAGAGCCTACCTTTTAAGCAGGCCCTTCAATAAACAGAATCCAAGTGGACTGGATTCACTTCCTTTTGTGTATTCTACCCCTTTGACTCCTTTCCAGGATTACACAGCACAATGGGAACACCTGTAACATTGACTTTAGGAGTCACAGTTAGCAATTGAAGTGAATCTCATGAACTTTAATTTAAAGTTCCTTCTAAGGCGGCCAATACCTTATTTCCTTGTTTCCTTCTGAAACGTAGTTTACCTGACCACTCTCATTTCTGGCCAATAAGTTGCAGGTGACCTGACCACCTTCCAAGGCTGAGAAAACGACACAAGATTGCACATAAAACCCACAATCTCCAAGGGCTCATTCATATGGATCACAGCTTGCAAAGGTAGCTTGGCGTGTGTCCTTGTAGCAGAGGGAAAAACTTCCAGAAGTAGTTTAAAAGTCATTACTGACCTACTCCTTCCTTCCCAGTGCCTACCTCTGAGCTATCCTTCTCTCTTTTCTTGTTAAAAAAATCAATGATCTATTCAATACTCCCAACTTCACAGCTTTTCTTAAGTGTTTTAGGTTTTTTTTTCCCCCTATCTTTTCCTTTGGAAGGACTGCATGGAAGAGAGACAAAAGGAATTTTTCACCAAATAACATTTCAATGTAACTGCAGCACATCTAGTGGGCAGAGGTATCACACTCCTTGTCTGAAACCGCAGCTTTCAGCAGGAATAGTAAGTTAGGAAAGCAGTTGGTTTCTTAAGTGACAACTATAACACTGGTATGATGCTATCAAGCAGAGTCTTTAACTGGTAACAACAGTTAGAAAATTCCATTCTCTCCATGAAGCCTGGACTTCCTTTTGGTTTAGCATGCTTCTGTGGTAAAATTGAACTAGCCCATAGTAGACAACGTCAGGATTCAGAGCAGTGTTCCAAACAACTAGCCACAGCATCAGCAAACACTAGACAATATAAGAAAAGACAGCCAAGTCCTAAGCACCCTATTAGTTTATATTGTCTACTTTGACTCATAAAAATACACATATCAGGGCAGAAAACCCTTAGCTTATGAGCATCAGATATCTGATTTCACAAAAGCATATTGCTAAAAAGAAACAAACAAATCATACCCCTTTGAATCATACTTCAAAAGCTTCAATAATATACCTCTGCCTGATGTTGGTTCCATTTTTTTATTTTTATTTTTATTTATTTATTTATTTATTTTATTATTAGATATTTTC
>NC_045030.1:87630403-87632789 GCF_008632895.1 Mastomys coucha
GCCTGGTCTACACAGAGAAATCCTGTCTCAAAAAGCCAAAACAAAAAAGCAACAACAACAACAACAACAAAAAAAAACCAATACAGGTCAGGTTCCATTTTTTGAGTTGTTCCAATGTAAAGCCTAGCACCTATGGCACAAAGCAAGGTACCTCTGCCTAATAATGAGTAGATACAGTGTGGAAGAACATACTAAAATGTTATTTAGTGTTATAAATAAAGGAGACTCAATCTGGGGAATGGTGATTTTTACTTGTAATCCTACAACCTGGGGGGCTGTGGGAAATGACAGATTTGAGACCACTCTGGACAACATAGTGACTTCCAGGTCAGTCTGAGTTACACAATAAAGTCCAGTGTCAAGAAATTAAGGAGATCAAAATGGGAAAGACTCTTCCATTTGCATTGAATGAATGAGCCACTATAGTGTTACGTGAAGTGACTCAGTGACTCAGCACATGAACAAAATAAAGTGGAATTTCTAAAGGCAGAACATACACAAGCAATGAGTTGACAATGGATATTAGAAGTTATCTGGTTTGGGTTTTGTCCTTCTCAAAGACCATTAAAAATACTGATGAAGCTATTGAACACAGACTTTCTCTGTACAACATATTAACTTTCGAAGTTCAAAAACTTCCATATGAAGTCGATTTGGTGGCAAATTAGACACAAGAAATAATCAGAAGTGAAGTATCCAGTAGACTTGGCTCTGTGCTCCTCCAAGGTGTAACTAGTCTCCATACTGGATATTGGATATTGGAGTACTGGATATTAAAGTAGAGCAACATCATACTTTTCTCATGTATCTTCTTTGCAGTGTTCTCCAAATGAAAAAAAAAACCCATGCAACTTTTAGGGAATTATAAGCATACATCATTTTATATCAAATATCCAGATGTAACTGTCAAAAATACAAAGCCATGAATAAAAAATTCCCTTTCTTGAATAATATTGAGAGAACACAGAACTGCATAGGGAAATCGTACATCTGGCCACAGGCAAGAGTTCTGCTGCTGTTTCATATTACTGCTCACATTCCAGGGTTTCAGCATTCCCTACACTGTTGTCAGTCCCCAATTGTACAAATATGGGGGGCGGACTGTATTTCAGAGAAAAGAGATCCTTCTAGGAAGCCCCATTGCAGCCATCCGTGTGGTTATCCCCAGGATTACCTTCATATTAGGCTGTTTCCTAAGGAGGCTTTCAGCACTCCACGTGGGTTTGTACTCAGAGCTAAGATTTATTACAGAGATGTGACAATATGTGACAAGATCATGTCAGGGAAAGATAGGCAGAATGTGGATGAATTCATCAGTAGGCATCTTGCTTTACTCTCCTGTGCAAACGCAGGGTCACACAGAATGAAATCTTCCCCTGCAACAAAAATGTATCAACCTGCAAGTGATGGTTTTGTATGGTGAAATCTTTTGAGATTCTGAGTTTAGAGGTGTTTATTGAGGCTGATCCCATTGGCACTCAATATCTATCATGTATCTAAGTTCCAAATAGATAGAAAACAAACAGATGCTCAGTCTAAACCATCTTGTGTATAGTCTTAACAAGGTGAATCACTTCTATGAGTTAGGAAAGAAGAGAGCATCTGAACTAGAAGTTCCCAGATGTCAGCCAAGGTCATGTACAATCAGGACAAGTGTGTTATATAACTTACATTTATAATTGAGGGAAAAAGATTATAGTTCAACTGAAAGATAGTTAAAATGAATCTTACTTTTCCCATTTCATTTCACTCAATCTCCAACTCTATCTTCTATTATTTTCTTACTAAAGAAGTACACCGACTGTTGATTTGGAACCTATGAAAGTTAATAGCTATTTTTCTCAGTATGATAGTTTATAAATCTAATTATTCTAACTATATCCAGTTTGTGTGTGTGTGTGTGTGTGTGTGTATTTACGTGTGTGTGTATGTGCATGCATGTGCAAGTAGCCACAGAAACAGAGAGACTGTCAGATCTCCTGAAGTTGGAGGTTTTAAATCACGAGTGTGAGTTCTGACACCCAAACTCCAGTACTCTAGAATGAATGCGAATGCTTTTAACCATGGTGTTTGCTGTCATTCTATTCTTACCTGAACATCTTGCTTCCCTTTTTTTTAAAAAAAAAAATAGCCATGATGTTGCTGACATCAAGAAGAAAATGGTAAAAGAGCAAAACAATTCTTATGTGATTAATGTCAAACTTGTAGTTTCCTCATTAAGCTCCAATTACTTTAAGTTTTTTGTTGAGAGGTTAAGAATTCTGCAAACTGGAGCTAACTGCTAAACCTCTGGTTCCAGGACAGATTAGATGATTATCATGCCTTTCCTATTATCACTGCACTCACATGCACACATGCACACATGCGCATGCGCACACATACACAC
>NC_045030.1:87632874-87633910 GCF_008632895.1 Mastomys coucha
GGGAGGGAGGGAGGAAGAGAGAGAGAGAATGAGAATATTTTTCTCTATATATTAGTAGCTTGGTGTTTTTATGGGACTCCTAACAGTGTGAGTGAGGGCTGTCCCTAACTCTTTTGCCTGCTCGCTGAACTCTTTTCCTCATATTGGGTTCTGTGTACAGCCTGGTTATATATGAAGGAATGTGCTTAGTCTTACTGTACCTTGTTTTGTCATGTTTGTTGTCTCTTGGAGGTCTGCGCTTTTCCGAAAGGAATTGGAAGAGTAGTGGATCTGGGGGAGTGTGGAAGTAGGTGAGAGATAAGAGGAGTTGAGGGGGGGCTGTAGTCAGAATGTCTAAAAGTCTATTTTCAGTAATAAAATATTATGTAGACTTTATTACTT
Source organism: Mastomys coucha (assembly GCF_008632895.1). NCBI lineage: Eukaryota > Metazoa > Chordata > Mammalia > Rodentia > Muridae > Mastomys > Mastomys coucha. The sequence continues at coordinate 87,633,256 of NC_045030.1, forward strand.
CCTATATTATGACCTCCATCCTCAATTAGAGTATTATTTTCTCTGTGCTTCAGAAGGAACTTGCAGTCAAATCTTGTAATATTCAATTACTAATGTGCTTTAAATTAAAATTTCAATAAATACTGAACCTTTGACCTTAGCTATAGATTTTTTAAACTAACATGTGTGACAACTTCAATCTCCCTTCATGTACATTAAATTTGACTCCTATCTTCTCTTTCATAGTTTTCCATTAATTAATTTATTCACTTTACATCAAGATCAAAGCCCTCATCTCCTCCCAGTTCCTTCTTTATATAGCCCCCCTCTCCTCTGATAAGGGGGGAGCCCCCCAGGGTAGCACCCCACCTTGGCACATCAGGTCACTGCCCTTCCCCACCTCACCCCTGCACAGATGTCTGTTCAGTCTCCGGCCCTCTTTTCCTGGATCTCCCTACACCTTGATCCCTCTGCCCTATTCTCCTTCCCATCTCCTCTCCCACCCAGGTCCCTATCTCCCTCTGCCTCCCATGACTATTTTATTCCTCCTTCTAAGTGAGATTCAAGCATCCTCCTTTGTGACTTCTTTCTTATCTGGTTGTTTGGGTCTGTGAATTGTAGCATGGGAATCCTGGTTTTTGTTTTTTTGTTTGTTTTTTGTTTTTTTTTTTTTTTT
>NC_045030.1:87634064-87636929 GCF_008632895.1 Mastomys coucha
CCTTTGGGTCTGGATTACCTCACTCAGGATGATATTTTGTATTTCCATCCATTTGCCTGCAAATTTTATAATGTCCTTGATTTTAATAGCTGAGTACTATACCATTGTAGAAATGAACCGCATTTTCTTTATCCATTCTTTGGTTGAGGAACATCTGGGCTGTTTCCAGCTTCTGGCTATTATGAATAAAACTGCTATGAACATAGTTGAGCAAGCGTCCTTGTGGAATGGTTGAGCAACTTTTGGGTACATGCCCAGGAAGTTTTCTATGACAGTGTGTCTCCAAGGAATGTCAGAAGCTACACACATAAAGTCTTACCAACAGGAGTAATGAAACAACACCTTGAAGAGGACATCTATGGACATGCTAATGTGGAAGAGAGAAAGCTCTAGAAGCCTCTACCTCACACAGAGAACTACAGCCCATTAAGAAATGCTGACAGTGGAATGGAAGGAACAGTACTCAACAGGAAGAACACACCAATTTCTTACCCAGGACGAAATGGTTTGCCCTAAAAACATAGACATACAAGTAACATTATATAGACTATGTATAAATGTCTCATAAATATTTTAAAAATGTTCAACATTCTTAGCCTTGTGGGCCAAACAAATTAAAATTATTTTGAGATTTTTTTTTTACTATGGTCAGAATTGCTATCAACAAGAGAAAACTGACAACAAAGGCTGGCTAAGATGTGGGAAAAGGAGGACCTTATGCAACTGAAGCAGCCACTATGGAAATCTGTGTGGTAAGTTTCTCAAAATACTAAATGGAGAACCACCATATGACCCAGATATAACACACTTTGATATGTTACTAAATGATTGTATATCCTATCACAGAGATACCTGTACACCCATGTTTAGTGAATAATAGCAAGAAAATGGAATTAGCCTAAATGGCCATTAACTGATGAGTGGGTAAAGAAAATGTAGTGTGTATACACAATGAAATATTTATTCAACTGTAAAGAAAAATTGAAATTCATGGGAAAATAGAACTGAAAATTATTATGGTACATTAAGTAACCAGATTCAGAAAGACAACTATATTTTTCCATTGGAGGATATTAAATTTTAATTTTATATATGTTTGTATGGGCTGGGGGTATAGGTCATGAAACTATAAATGCAAGTGTAAAAGATGAAAATGAGATTTTATAAAGGAAGGGTAAAGGGGAATACTATAGAATATATGTGACATAAAAAGAGAATGGGTGTGTTAAAGAAACAGTTCATCCGTAAGGAGCATTTGCTGTTTGTGGTGGTTTGAATGTCCTTGACCTAGGCAGTGGCATTATTGGGAGGTGTGACCTTCTTGGAGTGAGAGTGGCCTTGCTGAAGGAACTGTGGCACTATATGGGTGGGCTTAGAGACCCTTGTCCTAGCCATGTGTTAGCCAATCTACTCATGTTTGCCTTTGGAACAAGATGTAGAACTCTCACCTCCTTCTCCAGAGACATTCCTGCTTAGATGCTGCCATGCTTCCTGCCTTGATGATAATGGATTGAACCTCAGAAACTTTAAGTGAGCCCCAATGGAATGTCACCCTTATAAGAGTTGGCTTGGTCATGATGTCTCTTCACAGCAGCAGAAGCCTCACTAAGGCACTGTTCTTCCACAGAATTAGAGTTCATTACTTAGTTCCCATATCAGGCAGCTTAAAACCATCTTAACTCCAGAGATCCCAGGGATTCTACACCTTTGGCTTCCTTTGGCACCTGTCTATATACCTGTACATACCTAAACACAAACTTACTCATTTATACAGAATTTTTAAAAAATATAAAGTTGTTTTAATCTTAAAAAGTGGGGTAGGCACAGAGGAAAATTTCCTGAACAGAACAGCAATGGCTTATGCTATAAGATCAAGAATCAATAAATGGGACCTCATAAAATTACAAAGCTTCTGTAGGCAAAAGACACTGTCAATAGGACAAAATGGCAACGAACAGATTGGGAAAAGATCTTTACCAATCCTATATCTGATAGAGGGCTAGTATCCAATATATACAAAGAACTCAAGAAGTTAGACTCCAGAGAACCAAATAACCCTATTAAAAAATGAGGTACAGAGCTAAACAAAGAATTCTCAATTGACAAATACCAAATGGCGGAGAGGCACCTAAAGAAATGTTCAACATCCTTAGTAATCAGAGGAATGCAAATCAAACAACCCTGAGATTCTACCTCACACCAGTCAGAATGGCTAGGATAAAAAACTCAGGTGACAGCAGATGCTGGAGAGGTTGTACAGAAAAAGGACGACTCCTTCATTGCTGGTGGGATTGCAAGCTGGTACAATCAGTTTGGTAGTTCCTCAGGAAATTGGACATAGTACAACCAGAGGACCCAGCTATACCACTCCTGGGTATATACCCAGAAGATTCTCAACATGTAATAAGGACACATGCTCCACTATGTTCATAGCAGCCTTATTTATAATAGTCAGAACCTGGAAACAACCCAGATGTCCTTCAACAGAGGAATGCATATAGAAAATGTGGTACATCTACACAATGGAGTACTACTCAGCTATTAAAAACAATGAGTTCATGAATTCTACAGGCAAATGGATGGAACTAGAAAGTATCATCCTGAGTGAGGTAATTCACACATAAAAGAACACACATGGTATATACTCACTGATAAGCGGATATTAGCTCAAAAGCTCAGAATACCCAGGATACAACTCACAGACCATATGAAGCTCAAGAAGAAGGAAGACCAATGTGTGGATACTTCAGTCCTACTTAGAAGGGGGAACAAAATAATCAGAGGAGCTAGAACGAGTGAGGGACCTGGGAGAGATGGAGGAGGGGGAGGAAAAAAGTGGGGCAGGATCAGGTGTGGGAGGAGAAG
>NC_045030.1:87637576-87643756 GCF_008632895.1 Mastomys coucha
ACCTAGGGATCCATCCCATCTGCAGACACCAACCCCAGACACTATTGCTGATGCCAAGAAGTGCTTAAGGACAGGAGTCTGGTATGGCTTTCCTCTGAGGGGCTCTGCCAGCATCTAAGACAGATGCAGATGCTTGCAGCCAACCATTGGACCTAGTACAGGAACCCCAATGGAAGAGTTAGGGGAAGGGCAGAAGGAGCTGAAGGGGATTGCAACCCCATAGGAAGAACAATATCCATTAACTGGACCACCTAGAGCTCCCAGGGACTAAATCATCAACCAAAGAGTGTACATGAGTCAGTTCATGGCTCGGGCTACATATGCAGCAGAGGACTGCCTAATCTGGCCTCAGTGGGAGGGTAGGTGCTTGGTCCTGTGGAAGTTTGTTTCCACAGAGAAGGAGGATACTGTACGGGTAAGGCAGGAGTGGGTGGATGGGTAGAGGAGCACCCTCTTAGAGGCTAAGCTTTAGGGGGTTGAGATGGGAGTTTGCGAAGGGGAGACTAGGAAGGGGGCAACATTTGAATTGTAAATAAATAAAATAACCAATTAATAAAAATAAATAAAATTTAAAAAGTAAAAGAAATATTTTTTTAAAAATGAAAAAAAGGTGGAATGCGAACTAACAGACTACAGGAACAAAGAACACCATGGCAAGGCTAGGAGACAACATAAGGGAAGGGAATGCGACAAAAGAGGATAGCCAACAAGAGCAGAGGCAAACATGCCATAAAAATAAAACCAGAAGGACTTTCAGAGATGGCTCCGTGCCTCAGAATACTTACTGATCTTGCAGAAGACCATAGTCTGACTTCCAGCACCCATATCAAGCAGCTCTCAAGCACCTGCATCTCCATTTACAAGGAATTTGATGCTATCTGGCCTCGGAGGGTTTTTATTTACATGTGGTAGATATAAACTTATGAACGAACACACACACACACACACACACACACACACACACACACACACACACACAGGCATAATGATACCTGATTTTAATCCCAACACCCAGGAGATAAAGACAGAAAGGTCTCTGTGAATTCAAGATTCAAAGCCAGGCTGGTCTAAACAAGCGAGTTTTAGGACAGCCTGACATGCAAGGAGATACTCTGCCTCAGAAACAAAAACTGCAAATCAATAAATAAGTCTTTAAAAAGAAAAGAGAGTCTGGAGAGATGGCTCAGCGGTTAAAAGCACTGACTGCTCTTCCAGAGGTCCTGAGTTCAATTCCCAGCAACCACATGGTGGCTCACAACCATCTGTAATGGGATCTGATGCACTCTTCTGGTGTATCTGAAGACAGCTATAATTGTACTCACATACATAAAATAAATAAATATTTTTAAAAAAGGAAAGAAAAATAGTTCAAGTGAAAAAGCTAATATTCATTGAACTGCATATTATTTTGAGTGCTGTTCATAGAGTATACCTTTCTATGCCTACACTGTGTTACAAGTTAAATATTCTCTTCCTGGGTAAAAAAATGAAGATTCAGCGACAAGGCATTTTTCTCTAACTCTGTCAATAGCATGAAGCTTGGTTAGAATTTCTAAGTATTCTTAAATGACCAAAGTCTCTGCATCACTTCCACACTACACTGTTTTCCAGTTGAGTTACAGAAGCTAGATGGAAATAATCTGGCATTCATTTTAAAATTTAAATACCAAAGACTTTTGCTGTGAACACAGTTTCTAAACCGGAAATTGTGATATATGACTTTTCTAAGCTTCAATATTTGCCCTCACATTTATATTAGGAAGCCTGAGGGAGCATAAAATATAATACGCACCTAATTGTACTTGATATTTCACCAAATCACCTTAATTTTAAAAAACAAAGCCACATGAAATAAATGACACCCAGTTTAAAAATAACAAATGTGTTCTAGAAACCCTCTTTCTGTAGTTTTAAGTCAGTTAGTCTTGTCTCCTTCAGGTTTCGCCTTTTACCTGTACTAATTTAGTCACAAGCCTAGTTTACCTAAGGAGTCTAAAATTATTTCATGCTTCATTTCATAAAGGTAATTAATGCTAGGATTTAGACATTTAAAAACACACGTGGAGGATTTAATAACATTGATGCAATTCCAATGTTTTAAGTGTTTTTTCATTACCTCCACAAAATAATTGTATTACAGTCTGATGCTACTATTATCTTTGCTGTTTAAATTATAAACAAAGGAATTGCCAAAATAGAAACCGTCTGCCAGTTCAAATTAGGCATGGCATACAGAATATTAAAACACACAAAGAACCTTACTGCTTTTGTTTCCAATACAAAATGAAAATGATTGCTTTCAATTAGTCCAAAAGTCACTCAAACAAATATCTTGTTAAATATCACGAGTCATTTATTTGGGAGTCTTTCTGGAGGCAACGTTTAAACAGTGGATAAACTCTTTCTAGTCTGTTGGAGTGATTTCAGCTGTGTTCCCACAACTAACATGAGAGGGGAAGTTTTCACTGATTGCACAAAAACAAAGAAACAAAGTAGAAAACAAACCCCAATGAAATGGAATTATCCTTTGTAGATAGCTCCATTATGCACTTTTACAACTTTAACAGAATATTATGCTATCTCTGGTTTGGCCAAAATCAACCTGTTTCCTTGTGCACACTCTAAATATATTATCTATGAATTAATTCATTTTTGGAAGGAGAAGCGTGTTGTGGGTTTTTTTTCTTTTGCCCTGTTTTTTGTTCATATCACTCCTTACTGTCTTATGCATGTCTATGCTACTCATTTGGTTAATCTGGACTTCCATTACTATGTCAGTGTTTTATGATAGAAGGTAGTTTATTAAAATGTTGATAATTGTGTAAAAACTTTGGAAAGTGTATTAGCTATCCCTGTGACAGAGTACCATACCAATTTTGCTGGAGAGAAGATTTATTTTGGTTCGTGAATTCAGTACAGAATAGGTGGGAAGGTATGGCTGAGCAGCATCTTTCCTAAAAGTGAAAGTGTATAGTAGAAACTCCTCACATGGCTGAGGACAGGATGCACCAAAAGCAGAATGAAACCAGGGATGGGTATGACTTTACAAGACCCAGTCTCTGAAAGGCTCCACAGCCTTCAAATTAGTTCAACAGGCTGGGTGGGAATTGGATGTCTAAAACAGAAGCCTGTGGAGAACATTTCACATCCAAACTATAATGGAATCAGAAGTTAGATTCATCATATATAAGAAGATGCCAGCTATGAATTTCTTCTACATTTTTTTTTCGTTTTCTTGCCACATGGGAAGTATAATTGCCACAGTGCTGATTACAACCAGAGAAATGGCTTAAGCGAGCACTGCAGGACCGAAACATCAAGAACAATCTAGTCCTTTTTTTCTTTTTATTTACTCACTTTTATTTTATGTACGGGAGTTTTGACTCCATGGCTGTGCATCATACGCATGCAATGCAGTCAGAGGCCCAAAGAGAGGGGCAGATCCCCTATAACTGAAATTAGAGACGGCCGCGTTATTTGGATGCTAGGAATTTAACAAAACTCCTCTGCAAGAGCAACAAGTGCTCTCAACTACTGAGCCTTCTCCCCAGCACACAATGAAACAGCAGGGAAGCCTACAGCCTTTAATGGAACAGCTCTCCATAGTCAGACACTCAGGTCATATGCTACCTACTTACTGACTTATCAGATCTGGTCTGTGTTCTCTAGTAATTGTCTCTGCCCATGGAGACTCCCTGTCACTGTTCTCTTTCAGGAGATGCCAGTCTTGATGGAATCAGAAATTAATTCATTGTTACATTTTCTACCATCCTTGACTAGACATTAGAATAGTTTCTTTTAAGACTTGCTATCCCCTTACACTCTAGAGTCCTTTTTACCCTTTTGGTACTTAAGTACTGTCTCATTGATAGTCAATTTAGCTTAATCTTCTCTATTCAAAATAGTGGTGGTGGAACTAGAGAGACAGCTCATAGGTGAAGAGGGCTTGCTGCTCTTCCAGAGGACCTAAGTCCATTTCTCAGCACCCACACTGGACAGCCCCCAATCTGTCTGTAACTGCAGATCTAAGGTATCAAGAAACCCTCTTCTGGTATAAATGAGTATCTTACATACACACATCCACATACCTAAATAAAAACCAATTACATTTTAAAAAACACTGGTGGTGTTTCTTTTCCTCAGAAGACACTAAGTAATAAAGGTATAGAGGTTGATATTCTATATAACATGAATCAAATTTTCATATTGAGAAAGCTGACACCATGGAATAGGAAATACAAAGCAAAACATGATCATCATATATCCAGTTGTACTTTTATTTAAAGATATTAAGGTTCACTTTAAGAGACACTATGTAAGTGGTGAGGTTTGGTGATGTGATCCTTGCACTTGGGATATAGAAAGTATGAAAGGGGTCAGGAGTTAAATACCAGTCTTTGCTACAGGAGATACCACTTTAAAAAAAATGTAACCTAATATCATTTAGCTTTAGTGAACAGTAAAAGCAATGACTACATTCCTTACCAGGAGACCAAAAGTCAGAGACATAGATTTTTTTTCAGTGTGAGGCATGTAAGGTTATGTTGAGTAGTAATTTGAAAATTCAGTCAGTGGTGATGTTAAAAGGTGCACAGAAAAGTAAGTAGGTAGGAGCTATTCCTTCCCTACCACCTCATCCACACACCAGGAAAACACCTGGAAGTTCCAATTGAGTGAACTTGGCATTCTTTGTTCTCATTTTTCCTCTTTTGTAACGATTTGTAGGCCAATAATCACTTTGATGTCAGCATGCAATTTCATTTTCTTTGCTTGAGCTCCTGCCCATTATGTAGAAAGCATCCTGCTCTCAAGCTACTGAGTGCTTGGCTTTTTCATTTTTCTGCTGTGCTTTCACTGTTCCTTGATGGTGAGTGAGGGGAGCTGTGGAAAACCTTAGTTGTTAATACTGTCAAGATATTAGTGCTAAAGAAAAGTAAGGAAACAAACTAGACAGCACCAAGAAAATGGATCCTGCCTCTACAGGAAACTCCTTCTATTATTGAAGGGGTTTTTTGGGGAGGGGGTAATGAAAAATAGTTGCATGATACAAGGATACAAATAAAGTAGTCCTGGAAACTCATCTGCTGAAAGTTAATGAGGATGCTTTTAACCACAAGCTTTAGAGTAATTTGATAGAAAGTATGAAGAAAATTTAAACAACATTTTTCTTTTTATTGAACATAGGTTCTTTTCTCACAATGGTTTCCTCTCCCCGTCTCCCTCTTACCCCTCATCTCCTCCTATCTTGATACACTCCCTTTCTGTCTCTCATTACAAAAGAACAGGCTTCTAGGGATAATCATAAAATATAATAAAATAAAACAAAAACTATCACATTAGAGTTGGATAAGACAAACAGAAGGAAAAAAGCCCATGAGAAGGGGCAACAATCAGAGACCCACTCGTTTGCATACTCAGGAATGCCAGAAAAACAGTAAACTGGAAGCCATATGACTCCTAATGATATTCTGCTATACTCACAGATCAGAACTTGTGAGAGAAGGCAAATAATGTCTGACTTGATTTAAGGCCCACTCCAGGAACTGAGACCCATACCTGACACTGTTTGAGTGACTCAGAGACTAGATAGCACAGAGATATAGGATAAAACCAAGTACTACTGGTTTTAAAAATTATCAATAAAATAATATTCTGTTATATTCATAGATAAGTCTCTATTTTAGACATCATCAGAGAAGATTCCTCGTCCAGCATATAGGAACAACACAGAGACCCACAACCAGACATTATGCATTGAGGCATTCAGCCCTAAATGGGTTGCCTCCCTCAAATCCTCACCTCAGGGTTCAGGGTACCCTGAGAAAAAGTGTAAGAGCCAGAGGGCTTAGGAATTCAAAAACAAGGCCCTCTCAATCAACATAATCAAAGCTCATCTGATCTCAGAGACTGGAACAGCAAGCAGAGAACCTGGACCTGTCTGTGCCAGGTTATCTGCATATATAATATACCTCTAGTTAAATAATATTTTTATTTATTCTTTTTCATTTTTATTGCATATTTTATTTATTTACATTTCAAATGTAATCCTCTTTCCCAGTTTCCCCTCCGGAAATTCCCTATACCATCCCCACTCCCCCTGCCTCTATGCGGGTGCTCCCCCACCCACCCACCCACCTACTCCTGATTTCCCTCCCTGGCATTCTCCTACACTAGGACATC
>NC_045030.1:87644453-87685939 GCF_008632895.1 Mastomys coucha
TGTGTGAGTGACAGAGGAGGGGGGAAGCCAGGAATATGAGGATGTTCTAAGTTATATTATTTGTCAAGTCGGATGTAAAATCCTGCAAAAGGCCTTTCAATGCTTAGAATCTCATAACCTCAAAAATAAAAATGTACAAAAACATAAGTGAAAGTTGTTTCTCCTCTTCATGAAACCTGCACTACACACACACACACACACACACACACACACACACACAGAGAGAGAGAGAGAGAGAGAGTCTAGCAACTCAAAATATATATCAGAGACCCACTGGTCATTTTCCAGAGACTTGCGAATAGCAAAGAATTACTCTCTTTTCTTACCCTGAAAACAGGAAGCCATCAATTCAAATGATCAGAATAAATTCTGATTTCCTTATAACAATCAGCATGCAAGATATAAGTGCCTTCTATTCCAAAATAACAAGTTTTTTGAGGATGAAATCAGGACAGGCCATAGATTTATCTCAGTGATAGTTTGACTAGCTTGAATGAAGCCCTGGATTCAATCCCTGGTACTGAGAAATAAAGAAAAGGACAAGAAGGAAAAGCATCTTATCCATAGGATCCTCAACACTACTGTCTCAGAATAAACCTAGCCAAGGAAGAAGTTCTCTTCAACAAAAACCTATAAAGCACTAAAGAAATAAAGAAGACTTTCCTACGCATACTGACTGACCTAAATATAGCTAAAATGGCCATATTACTGAAAACAATTTACAAGCTGAATGCTATACCCATCAAGATTCCTATGAAAATTCTATGAAGAAACCTGCTACTTTCCAAGTAAGTTAAAAATATAAATTTTTTAAAATAAGCAAATTAAAACATAATTCCATCATGTCATAATATTGAGTACAGCATGGTACTGGGCCTTAAATAGACACATGGACCAATTGAATATAACAGACCACCCAGAAATAAATCAAAGAGGCTTGCCTTCGGATTCAGTGCAAAAGTGCCAAAAATGCGCTAGAATAAAAGCAGCTTTTTAGCAAGTGGTTCTGGAAAAACTGAAATATAAATAAATGACATTAGATGCATATCTCTCACTGTATACCAAAATCAAGGCAAAATGGATCAAATATTTTAATGTAGGACCTGAGACTTAGAAATGTTCAAGTAAAATATTTCAAGAAACAGGCATAGGCACAGACTTTCTGAATAGAATGCCAACAGCTCAGAATATAGTAAGAAAATTAATAATTGGAACTGATTGAAATTTAAAAAGCTCCTGCGGAGGTCAAGAAACATTTATCAAAGTGGCAGACAACACGCTGAATGAAAGTAAGATCTAAAGCATGCAGCTGACAGGTGATATCGAGAGTATATAACAAACAAACAAACAAAACTTAACAACAACAACAAAATACTCTGACAAAAGAGCAAAGAAGCTGATAGGAAACATGTCTCCAGTGAAAACCACAAATGACTATGTATATGTGTGATGAAATGTTCAATATTATTAGCTATCTGAGAAATACACACCAAAACTACATTGGAATCCCAAAGTGTTTGGCAAATGCTTGAAATTCCAGTATATAAAAGGTTGAAGGAAAGGAAATTTTGAGTTTGAAACTAGTATAGATTATATGGTGAGACTCTGTCTTAAAAACTGTGCAAAATCAAACTAGAAAGAATGAAAGGAAATAAAGGAAGAAGCAGGGAATCTAACAGTGCTGAAATTCTATATACTAAAGTAAAACAACAACAACAGATACTGGGGATGATTTATGGTAAAGTGAATTATTACATATTTTTGGTGGTAATGCAAGTTAGCCTAGCCACCATAGAATACAGCATAGTGATTAAAAAAATAAATGTGCCTACCTTATGATTTATCTACATCACTCCTCTGGTACACAGCCTAAAGAATCTAAGGAAACATATAATAAAGGTATGTGGGTGTGAATACGAGCTGATTGATAGCTCACTGGATTAAGTACTTATTATGCGATCAAGAAGACCTGCATTTGAATCTTCAGCACCCATGAAAAACTCCTGCCCACACCTATTCCAGAGCTGAGAGACAGAGAGAGAAGGATCCTGGAGGCTTATTGGTCTACCAGTTTAGCCTAAAAGGCAACCTTAGGTACAGTGAGAAACAGTGAGAAACATGACTCAAAACTCCAGTCAGGATGGATAGAAAAAGAAGACATTTAACTTCAATTTCTTGCCTCTTGCACCTGTACCATAGCTATTTTAACAGAGAAGTATTTCTCACATATGTTCTATGCATTTGAAAATGTTACAAACTCAATATTCTATATGATTTATATGCATTAGCAAGAATATTTTCTTAAGTTTCGTGTACTGAAACTAATTTATAAAAAGCTCACGTAAAAACAAGTGAATATTATTGGTAGTCATATGATATTTGTCACAATTGAGAGATTTTTTTTTAAAAAAAACATATCTATACTTTTGTAAAAATATTTACTGTTAGTTGTTTGTTCGTTGGTTGGTTTTTTGCTAGGTTTCTTGCTTTTCCTTAAATTTAATCAGGTAGTTAGAATTCTGTCTACTTTGAAGGTCATTTTAAATAATATTTTCTCTGAGAAACAGTTTTATATTTCAAAACAAGATAATTCCTACTCCTCCTCCATCATTCTCTCTATAGTTTGTTTTTAAAGTTTTGTAACATCAAAGAATAGTCTAAGAGTAAATTAAATCACCTTCCCCTGTTTGGGGTGTTTATTTTTTCACTAATGTAACAGTAAGATATCGAATTGCTTTATTGCCCTTAATGAGAGGGAGAAAGGAGGTTAACTGGGATTATACTTCCTCAAGATAAGTGTAATTTGTCTTTTAAATTACTTTGAGAATGAAGCCAAAACTAATGTTTTCATTACAAAATCATGAAAGTGAAAAACCTCAGAGATTTACACACAACATTATCTGCCTTCATACTAAATTTAGAGCTACCGAATAAAGGATGCCTCCCCTCCTTTGTGGAGTTTCGATAGAAGTACAAACTACGAAGCCATTCCCATTGTGTCTATGTGTTCTCCCATCCTGTACAGTGGCAGGGCTCCAAGCCTCCCCTGGAAACCGCTTCCCAAGGCTCAGAGGACGGTGAGTAGGCAGCAGCTGCAAGTAGTCAGGCCTGGGCAATCGTTTTCCTTGACAGAAAGTGCAGTCTCTCTGGCTCCAGGGTCGTAATTTTTGTAAGGTGTCAAGTTTCTCCTGATGTCTTTCTTCCTTCAATTCTGAGTAGACACCTTGGCAATGTGCACATGGTGGCTTTCTTTCTAATGTTGAAAACCTTGAGCCAATTCCTCCAGCTCTCAGAGACTGTGAGAGCTCACCTGTCATATCTAATACAAAGATCCAGGTTTCATAACTGAAATCTTCACATTAAAATTTTCCTACATTTCTGTTATTTGGGCAAAGAGATCTCCTCAAATGTTAAGGAGTTGGTTCACATGATTCCTAGTAGACTATTTAAAGATCTGTTGGGCAGTGTCAATTCAACAGAAACTGCCTTAGTTGCTGTAACTGCCTTTGACTTATAATTTTGTTGCTTGTTTGTCTTATCAGCTGAAGACAACCATCCAGTTAGTTAACTGAATAGGAATAGTCACTAGCGTGGGCATAATGCAAAGCTGCTAACAAGCTTTGAGTTCTGACAGTGTATTGTAGTATATCCATTACTGACTTCTTTTTCCCTCAAAGGACTGTTCAGAGAAGTTTTATAACCTGTGTAAGATAGCACATTCAGTAAAACATTAAGATCTTACACAAAACCAGAGAAAGTGGAATTATATTCAGAGAATATGAACTCTGTTCCTCCTGTAGCTTATTTCTCCAGAAACCCTGCAAAAGTATTCTTAACTCTCTGTGACTAGGTGTCCTCATTTGCAAAATGGTGATGATAACGGAATCTACCGCACAGGGATATTGTAAGCATTAATCGTGCAAAAGCCTGGAAAGTTTTGGGCACAGATGGCAACATTTGGATATCATGTCAATCTAAATATTAGCTGTTAGATTCCAGCATAGCTGCAGGCTGTATGACTCCCTTTGACAATTTTGATTAAGATAAACCTTCTGGGGCATGAGACTTTTAGCTACTTAGTAGTGTTTCCTTGATCACTCTCACTGATGAACTTAGTGTTAATTACATAGTTGCTATAGATGCTCAATATTTAGATTGACAGGTAGAGGATAACACACAATGAAAGGTAGTTTAATGTTCCATAGGAGTGTCTAGCTGGGACTGAGCTTTAAATGAAAAAGTCCCTGTGATAAGGCAGAGGCTAACTGATTTACCACCAAGAAACATGTCACTATGGAAATGGTTATTTTCTTCACTGCTCAACTTCTGTGTCTTTTCATTCCAGACTCAGAAGTCTGAACTCCTTGGTACAATTTCTGCTGATATTTTCACTCCTAATAAATCAATTCACAACGTAATGGCTTCCACAAGCAACCAGTGTGTATTGTTCATCACAGTGTCTGTCATAGGAATCAAGAGGATGCCTCCAGGAGCAACACTGTTTCTGTCTCTTCAATTCTCTTCAATACTTCCAGGCCCTCATGTCACCCTCCCTGTCTTTACTACACCATGGTAATCTAACTTCTTTTGTGGTGCTTAGCACTCCAAAGGTGACTGCATAAGAAAGAGGCTTTTGTCAAGGCCATGGCCACCACTTCATGAGAAAAAAAGTCATGGTCTTTCTACCGATATTTTAAGCTACCAGTTTCCACAAAGCTGTTTATAACTAAGATATATCTGAGCTCACAGAAGTATCACATAGAATTAGAAATCTAATTTGCAATGAGAAATAAATTTGTCAATAAACAAAAAACAGTTGTATATTCTTATTTTCACCCAGTATATTCCCTATACTAGATATCAAAATATCATAATGCCAGTGGCTACATCCACAAGACAGTAAAAATAGAAAATGTTGGAAATGTTTAACTTTACCAGAAATTCAATCCTACTGTCTTTGGAGATGGTGTAGTTGTTATTTGGGCTTTTATTTTCCCATGAATGATGTGGCGATAGTGCTCACAGCAGCTTGATTTTTCTTTCTTTACCCATAAAATTTTTGTTGCTAATTATAGTTCCTCCAAATTAAACATTTCAAATATATGCAAGTATCATACCCTCCCTATTCAGATGACCTGAGAAATATCAAACCTTTCTAAATATTATCCACAGAAGACAAGCTTACTTTTACAATAGTATGAATAGCAGTCTAAAATTTAGTTGCTTAAGAAACCCAAATGAAGACTGCTCGGATGTGATATGTCACTCTTTTCCGTGCTGAGATTTACTAATTTTTATTTTATTGTTTTGTTCAGGGAGGTGAGATTTGTCTGTAATTCTGTTCTGCATACAATCTTTCAGGTTATGCTCACTTCATATAAACAACTTTAAAGGAAAAAAAAGAAACCAAAATGATACAATGAAAAAAATAAAAAAGAATCTTCAACAAATGGTGCTGGTCTACCTGGATGTCTGCATGTAAAAGAATGCATATTTATCACCCTGCCCAAAGCTCAAGTCCAAGTGGATCAAAAACCAACATAAAACTGGATACATTCAATCTTTTAGAGGAGAAAGTGGGAAATACCCTTGAACACATTGATACAGGAGACAACTTCCTAAACACCAATGGCTCAGGCTCTAAGACTAACAACTCATAAATGGGACCTCATGAAACTGAAAAGCTTCTATAAGTCAAAGGACACTGTTAAGAAGACAAAACAGCAGCTTACAGATTGTTAAAGTACCTTCACCACCTCTACATCTAGCAGAGAGCTAGTATCTAAGACCGATAAAGAACTCAAGAAGCAACAACCCAATTAGTCCAATTTAAAACTGGAGTATAACAAAAGTCTGTGTGTATTTAAAAAACTAAACAATGGTGAGTATTGTTATGTCATGGATATGTTCTGTGATTGCGTTTTATGTGGCCACTTTTAAAAATTAATCATTCCTGTCATTTATATCTCAAATGATACCCCCCTTCCCAGTACCCCTTCCACAACCCCCCATCCCATCTGCCCTCTCCCCTTCCCCTTTGCCTCTATGAGAGTGCTCCCCCACCCTCCCATCCACTCCCACTCCACCGCTTCAGCATCCCCCCTACACTGGGGCATAGAGCCTTCACAGGACCATGGGCCTCTCCTTCCATTGATGTCAGATAAGGCCATTCTCTACTACATATGTATCTGGAGTCATGGATCCCTCCATGTACACTCCTTGGTTGGTGGTCTAGTCCCTGGGTGCTCGGGGGGAGGGGTCTGGCCAGCTGACACTGTTCTTCCTATGGGGTTACAATCACCCACAGCTCCTCCAGTCCTTCTGTCAGCACCCCAACCAGGGTCCCTGAGTTCAGTTTGATGGTTGGCTTTGAGCATCCACATCTGCATTGGTCAGGTGCTGACAGAAAGGAACAACCCTTTGAGCATCTTGCATCATGAGGCGCAAGATACAACCTACAAATCACATGAATCTTAGGAGGAAGGACGACCAGAGTATGGATGCTTCAGTCCTTCATAGAGGAGGGAACAGGTAGATCAAGGGAGGAGGAAGGAGGGGGGACCGGGGAGGGAGGGAGGGAGGAGGGAACAGCTACACCAGGTACCTGTCAGCAAGCACCTCTTGGCAACAGCAACAGTGTGGGGTTTGGTGTCTGTAGATAGGATGGATCTCCAGGTGGGAAAGTTCCCAGATGGCCTTTCCTTCAGTCTCTGCTCCATTATTTTTGTTCCTGTCTTTTCTCTGGACAGGAACATTTCTGGGTTAAAAGTTTTGAGATGGGTAGAGCCTTGAGAGGCAGCCTAGTCTCTGATCGAGCACAGGCTGGAAATCCTGGTGACCCTGAGGAAAGGCCTTTTGTTTTGCCACGCTCCCAGACACTAGGCTCCAGACACAAGGCCACAGCCCTCCATAGAGTTGTGGCCGTCAGTCACTTAAGGGCAACACCCCAACCCCCTCCACAGGTAGAGGACTTGACCACAGGTCATGTAGCCTCAAGAAAGATCTCCATTTTAATAAGGTACCTAAAGGCCTAGAGGCTTAGCCAGTAAACTCCCCTTCCCAGACACTCCTCCCTGAAAAAGGTATTTAACCTCAGGCCCGCTCTGAGAAAGTGGGGTATGGTTTTATTGATCCACTTTCTGCCATGACAATAAATGTCTTAAAACCATGGACTGCCTCTTCTCATCAGGATCTGCCATGTGGAGCAATGGAACAGGCCTTCACCTCAACAGCCAGCTGCTTAATCTCCCACAGAAGGCCTCTCAGTCCTTCCAGCCACAGCCTCCACCAAGCCAAGCCAGCTGCCCACCAATGAGCCAAGGACTCTCCTCCCCAAGGCTACCCAGCTAGAGCTCTCCCCTCTTTTCCCCTTCAGCTCTGGGCTAGATCCAGTCCGTGGGACCCCACTCTGTTCTCAGCTCTTCCACAGCATCCAGTGTCACCTGGGTGCCCGAAAGCCTGAGAATCAGATGGCCTCAGACTCTGTGCAGGACCAGGGACCTCCCCCAAGTCAGCTCCAGTATCCTGGAGGACCTCAGACTGTGCTCCCCTATCCCCTAGAGTGGGGTCCTGCAGCTTCCCATAGCCCAATACCCACCAGGTGCTGGCGTGGGGTAAGCAGAGTCAAAACTCCTGAGTGCCACCTCTCTGAGTGGCCCAAGCCCTGTGGCAGAGTGGACACGGGACCCCCTCCAACCCTACAGAGATGGGTGGGTGGTCCCACTCCTCAACTGGGAGTCATACCTATCTACTGGATATAGTCTCTACTGGTTCTATCTTCCCTTTGCTGTGCATTTTGGCTAAAGTCATGGATTGGAAATCAATATGGCAGTTTCTTAGAAAACTGAGAATAATTCTACCTCAAGACACATGTATTCCACTCCTGGGCATATACCCAAAAGATATCCACCATACCACCAGGACACTTGCTACATTATGTTCACAGCAGCCTTATTCACAATAGCCAGAAACTGGAAACAACAAAGATGTTCCTCTGCTAAATAATGGATAAAGAAGGATGTGGTACATCTATACACTATTCAGCTATGGAAAACAAGTACATCATGAAATTTACAGGCAAATGGGTGGAACTAGGCAAGATTATCCCAAATGAGGTAACCTAGACCCAGAAAGACAAACATGGTATATATGCACTTAAAAGTAATATTTGCCATAAAATACAAGATACCCATGCTACAATCCACAGACCCAAAGAAGCTACATAACAAGGGGGTGGGGCAAGAGAGAATGTTTGAATCTCACTCAGAAAGGGAAATAACTTTGTCATCGGAGATGGATGCTTGCAGACAGTAGCTTCACATAACTGTCCTCTAAGAGGCTTCTCCTAGCAGCCTATGGAAACAGACTCACAGCCAAGCAGATGGAGCTTGGGAAGTCTTCTGTGGTAGAGTTGGCAGAAAGACTAAGAAACACAAAGGAGATAGGAGCTCCAGAGGAAGAAGTCCAAGAGAGGCAACTAACCTGGACTCTTGGAGGCTCTCAGAGGCTGAACCACTGAGCAATAAGCATAAAAGGGCTGAACCCAGGCACTTCTCACATATTTAGCAAACATGAAGCTTGGTCTTCATGTGGGTGCCTCAACAACTGAGAGGCTTACTCTGACTCTGTTGCCTGTCCATGGATCCTGTTCCCCTAACTGGGCTGTCTTGTCTGGCCTCAGTGGGAGAGGATATACTTAGTCCTGCAGTGACTTGAGGTGCCAGGATGAATTGGTACCTAGAGGTGACCCCCATTCTCAGAGGTGATGGGGAAGAGGTTGGGGGGAGGGGCCATGTAAAGGAGGAACTGAAAGGAGAAGCTGCGATTAGGATGGAAAGTGAATGAATAAATTAATTATTGGGAAAAAAAAGGTAACAGCCCAGTGGGCTGGAGATATGGCTCAAATGGTAAAGTGATTGCCTAGCAGGCAGGAAGCCTAAACTCCAATTCCCTGCCTTTAAACTCCATACAAACTTGGTGAAGTGGGAGGCAGAAGCAGGAGATTTGGAAGTTCAATAACAATTCAAGGACAGCCTAGAATAATAGGAGACACTATCACAAAAGGGAAAGCAAAACATTATCCCCCGTTTACTTCTTCAAATCAAATCAAAACTGACTTCTAAATGCTAAATATACAAGGCTAGTGAGATATTTTGCATAATTCATTCTTCAGCCATCTCCTCTACCATTTTGGACCTGGACGTCTATAATGATTTATGATTTATGATCACCTTAGGGTCATGAAGTTCCTCTTTGTTCCACCTTCACTGTGCTTGAAACAGAAATCTCTGGCAAAGCTGGAAGCTGCATAGTTCAAGCTCAGCTTTTCCCAACTGCTCTCCAAATCCCTGGAAAATTGTTGCCAAATACTGTGTTGCTCCTTTTGTTTCGTGCTACAGTGCTGCTGTCGTCATGGTCTCCGCTCTGTGAGAGCTCCTTTTTAACTCTGCTGTGGGCCATCCCGCATTATCTCTTTAATGCACTGAACTATTTCAAAATCTAGACAAAATAATGAACACAAAAGGCTGAAGGTAAGCTCCTCAAAATCTTGAAAAAAATATAAATTCAAGGAAAAATTCTCTTAATTAAGCTCTCTGTATCAAATATCTTCCTAAGTGAAGCTACATCCTGTCTGTTAGGTACTTGGACTGACTCCCAGCAGAAATTGAACATGTCTGCCTAGAAGGCATATCTAGAATGCTCTCTGCCTTTCCTGGTACAGATTACTTGAGTTTTATGTTTACCAAAAGTCTAATGCACTGAATATCAAATCTATTTCAGCCTATTTTGTTTTGGACCTTTAAGTAAATATTGGTGTTTTTAAATAATGATTAACAGAAAATGTTGCTCTACCAAAATTAAATATTTTTAAAAATAATCAAGATGATTTTCTAAAATGAAAACTGCTGTTTATGTAAGCAAAAGAGTTGTGAACCCTCAAAAAGTCACTAATTTGAGAAATGCAAATCAAAACGACACCTTACACCAATCAGAATGGCTAAGATCAAAAATTCAGGTGACAGCACATGTTGGAGAGGATATGGAGAAAGAACACTCTTTCATTGCTGGTACGATTGCAAACTGGGTGCAACTACTCTGGAAATCAATCTGGAGGTTCCTCAAGAAATTGAAAATAGATCTACCTGAAGACCCAGCTATACCACTCTTGTGAATATTCCAAAAGATGCCCCACCATGCTACAGGGGCACATGTTCCACTATGTTCACAGTAGCCTTATCTGTGACAGTCAGAAGCTGGAAACAATCCAGATGTCCCTAAAAAGAAGAATGGATACAGGAAATATGGTTCATTTACACAATGGAATATTACTCAGCAATTAAGAATGAGAATATCCTAAGTTTTGCAGACAAATGGATGAAAATAGAAAATATCATCCTGAGTGAGGTAACTCAGACCCACAAGGGCATGCATAGTATGTACTCACTAATAAGTGGATATTAGCCAAGATAGAAGTACAGAATACCCAGGAAACAATCCACAAAACTCAAGAAGGTTAACAAGCCGAAGTGTCCAAAGGAGGATACCCCAGTCCCACTTGGGAGGTAGAGGAAAGAAATCATGAGGAACAAGTGGAGGGAGGGACCTGGGTAGGAGAGGGGACAGGGAGGAGAAAGGGGGAACCTGATTAGGTACTGGGGGGAAAACAAGAGAGAAGCCTTGAGGGTCAGCAGAAAGAACAGAAACAAGCAACCTTGGGAGGTAGGAAGTTGTGGGAATCCTCTAGAATGTCCCAGAGACCTGGGAGGTGAGAGACTCTCAGGGAGAGTCGTTGAGAGGGGCCTTAAATGAAATGCCCAACAGTGGGGAGAGGGAAGTTGTAGAGCCTATTTCCAGTAGAAAAGGAATGGATGCAGTTGCCATGCCACAGTCAAAACTCCAACCCAAAATTGCTCCTGTCTAAGATAGTGACAGGAACAAAAATGGAGTAGAGACTGAGGAAAAGGAGGTCCAGTAACAGGCCCAAATTGGGATCCACCTCAAGGGGAGGCACCAAGGCCTGACACTGTTGCTGATGCTACGGTGTGCTTACAGACAGGAGTCTAGCATGGATGTCCTCTGAGAGGCCTAACATGCAGCTGAAAGAGGCAGATGCAGATATTTACACCCAAACATAGGGTCCCCTGTGGTTGAATTAGGGAAAGGCCAGAAGAAGCTGAGGAGGGCAACCCCATAGGAAGACCAGCAGTCTCAATTGACCTAGACGCCTGAGATCTCTCAGATACTGAGTCACCAACCAGGCAGCATACACTAGCTGGTCCAAGGCCCTGGACAAATATACAGCAGAGGACTGCCTGGTTTGGCTTCAGTGAGAGAAAATGCACCTAAACCTTGAGAGACTTGAAGCCCCAGAGAGCAGGGAGGTCTAGTGGTGTAAGGGAGGTGGGTGGGGGGCATCCTCTTGGAGACAAGGGAGGAGGAATGGGATGAGGAACAGTTGGAAGGTAGAACAGGAGGGGGATAATGACTGGACTGTCAAAAATATTAAATAATAATAATAATAATAATAATACACCCAGTTAATTGTTTATTCACTTTATGTTGATCAGTCTTTAATACTTGTCTCAAATCAGAAGACCTTAGTAAAGTTATTTTTAAATGTCAAAACAATCATACAGGTAATGTAGATGTTCTTTAATTGCTTTCCAGATCACTGCAATTTATCCCTCCCTTTTCTACATACAAAACTAGATATTGGTAAATTAAGTATAATAAATGTGAATTTTTACCAGAAAAAAATTGATAAAGAAATTCAATTAGTAGACCTTGGCCAGGAAAATTTTTGTTTACCAGGAAAACTTTGCTAGACAGTGATTCAGGGTCTAATCAAGAAATGCCATAGACAGATTTAACTATTGCTATAGATCACTGATTTTCATGTGCTTTCCATTCTTCTCTGTTTCTAATGCAAATCCTACGGATATCTGACTCTATGGAGAAGAATAGAGATCAACTAGTGATCACGTATGTTCAGTTGGATGCAGTAAAGTAAGTGAATTTATACTGTTTTGCTTGAGGAGAGAGTGGATGTGTTTCCTATGTGGGGAAAAGCACAAAGCTAACATTTAGCAGCAAGGACAAACACCAGAAGAGTTTGGTTATCTGCTCACAAATCAATGTCTTCAGCATGCAAGTTAGATATACCATGTAGTATAGCTTCTTGCCTTGAAGTTGGGGTGAACATAAAAGGAAGTTCTAAAGACTGAGAGGTGAACAGACGTGATAGGTGCTTTTTCATTCTAATACATAAAATGGTATATGGCATGTCCAATTCTTTTTTTAGGATTTATTTTTATTTATTCTTGTATATGTGTGTCTTTACATCTGCAGTTTGTGTGCAAGTTCTCTCACAGGCCAGAAGAGAGCATCGGAGTCCCTGTATCTGGCATTATAGAAGCTGTGAGACACCTGACTTGGCTGCTGGGAAGTAAGGTTGGGTCCTCTGGAAGAGCAGCAGGCCTCTTAACCATCTTTCCAGTTCAAGTTTGTTCAATTCTTGATTCAGATGAGCACAATTGACTTGGTAGTCATGGATGCACTTACTTCCAATAATAGGATTCTCAGCACATTGCCTTCACATATGACAGGAAGGACTGGTACTCAATAAGTTCAGGTATCCAAGAAATATTCACTACTTATTATCTTATTTAAGTAAAATTAAGCCTGAATCCAAATTGAAATTCCATTTGACCAGGCTAGTGGGAAATGCAATTTCAGCTTTTATTAAGGTTTTATGATTTTATCTTGAGTTTTGGTAGGTTTGCTGCTTCCCAGTTATCATTTGTGACACACAATGTGAGTGTGGTATCCCTTGCCCATTTGACCCAGAAAGGCAAAGACAATCATAAGTCATTCACCTGAGTATTATCACCTCCTTGGAGGGCAGCCTCTGAATCAGTCCTGGCTTACAACAGGACTTAACTACCAGACTTCTAAACAACTTCAAAACAAAATCTTAAATCATTCCTTTTCTCTTCCTTCCAAACTTCCCTCCCACTTCCTTATATGTCCTGAGAGATAGAAACTTTTTTTTTCAGGTTTTACACATGTTAGTAAAATAAAAGAACAACTTGCTGGAGCACACAGTAGATATCTCTAATATCTAATCCTTTAAAACTCCTGTAATAGCACTATTTTAGGCTTCTATAGTGTATAGGAGGAATTGCTTCAAATTTCTTGTCATTGTGTACTTAGATTTGTCCAATACCAACTACTTTCATCATCATGTTGCCTCAATTTGACTACAATGACATCTAAGAAATACATTTGAGGAAGGTTTAGTTTCAAGTCTGGTGTGGTTTCCATGACTGGTCTCTGCAAACCAAGGCTGATGAGGACATGTCAATGTAATCAGTAGTAGAAGTCATCTAATAATTACAATGAAATTAACCATTGAGTATAGACAGGTCTAAACTGAGGCACTGTCATTACTTCTGCCTTAATCATAAAAGTCCTCAAAGAATGAGAAGAAAGTAGGAAAACTGACATTTTAAACTATAGACAAATCATGTCTGATGACAAAGTTAAAATTACCAAGTAGATGTACCACCAATCTTTTGCTAGAGGACTTTCTGAAAATATTGAAATTTTGGCCTTGTCCAGCGTATAGGTTTCAAGGATAATGGTGTCATAAATGAAAACAACAGTAATGCATCGTGATGCCTACATAGTCATGAAATACGAAGGAAAAATTGGGCATGGATGCATAAACCTATAATCATAGCACTTGGGAGATGGAGGCAGGAGAATCAGTAGTTCAGGAGAGTCTTGGCTATATACAAAGTCTGAGGCTGCCAGACTGGGCTACTTTGGTAAAATATGTCTTTAAAGATTCCATTATGGTGAAATACTTAAAATTTTGCCTTTTATCATTTATAGTACATGATCATTATCACTATTATATGCATCAAAACACCAGGTTGTCTTCTTTCTAGCTAAATATAATTCTGGATTCATTAACCAACCTCTTCTCATCCTTTACTCTGTCTTCCTCCTCCTCCTTCTCCTCCTCCTCTTCCTCCTCCTCTTCCTCCTCTTCCTCTTCCTTCTCTTCCTTGAAATAAGCTTTGTTGAAGTATAATGATGCATACTTATGAAAATACTGTACTGATGCTGTTTTCCTACTAACTAATGACAATGTATCTTAAATGAGGCTCAAGTAAGTGCTATGTGACAAAACCCTAGAATAAAACATTATGCATCCTTGCCCTTTTATGACAGGTATCAAACTGGAAGGTTTCCTAAAATATCTCCCTCTCTAATTCTGGTCTTCATTCCTCGACCTACAGGGGCATGTAGCACAATTGGTTCAGAAAGATACATTACCAGTTTTAAAGATCTCTTGTCCACAAGAAAAGGCATCTGTCTAAATAATGGATCTCAGTACAATCTCTGGAGCAAATGTGTACATTATAGTCGGCTCTATTTCATTAGTCAGTTATTTTCTATCTTCCCAGACTGTTAGTAAAATTACCCTGTTGTTAGCATGTTTCTGATTAATCTAGAATTCACTAACTATCCTGCACTCACAGGGATTATGAGGAATTACTTTTTGTATTCTTCTGCAATAGGTTTTAAATTGGTTTCCAAGGACTGTCCTGCAGAGACACAGCCATTGTTTCCCAGATCACGAATCTTTCTATCAAAAAAAGTTAGGAACTATGTTTTAATTCTTGTTCATATGGTCTTTCTTTCTGGAACTTCTTTTTTCTCCAGAGGTTTAGAAGTGTGCTTTACAAATAAATAAAAACCATTAATTTGAAAAGAATTGTTTTTTTTTGTTGTTTTGTTGTTCCAGTGACATGACTGGGGAAAACTCCATGCACATGCACTGGCTTTGGTAGAATAAAATAAACATGAAAGGTCAAGCCCTAAGCCTAACTGTAAACTTACAAACCTCCAATGACTATTTTTCAAGAAGCAATACTGCCACCTGGCTGTGTGAGATGAAGAAGACAACTATAGCCTTCCTTTTCTAACCAAATCCTTCTGATTGTCAAACTATCCCTTGATTTCCATCTACCTATACAAAAGCCTAGAATTGTGGAAGATTCCTGTTGAATATGAGGAACATAAAATATTAGAGGCAAAAAATCAGAACGAGATCATTAGAAAACTTCCCAAGGGCTGTGCACAGCACTGTTTGAAGTTTATGAATATGAAATCCAAACTGGAATTACAAAAGCATTGTTATACTAAAATACAATTCTGATATCTCAATACATCTCATTTGCAGTGCTCTGGGAAATATTAGCAGAATCCAAATCTTCACTGTGACTACAAGTCAAATGGTACATAAACTTTGAGGAAAAGACAAATAGGGAAATATGAATACACTGATAAAATTTTGAGCTATCAGAATTTGTCATATTCAGAATAGCTGTTAGTTTCTACTGCCTGGATATGTTTCAACTTCCAAAATGCCATTTCCCATAAAAATATGCCTGCCATTTTCCCACTGGGAATTTTACTAAGCACCTCTTCATAGGCTAAATTTTTATGCTGGATTTCTGCAAGTCTTTTCTCTGAAAAATTTATGGTACCCAAGAGGTGAAAGGAAAAATATTATATATATATATATATATATATGTACATGTATATGTATATATATATATTATATATATATATATTCATACACACATACACACACAAACATAGTCCCTTTGTGGTATTTGACCAAAGACTATTTTTTAATGCACAACCAACTTGGCACATCTGAATTACATTATGCAGAATTCCTTTCCTTCAATCTTTCAGTGAATATTGGCTATAAGAGTGACTTAACAAATAATTTACATAATAACAACTAAAACTACATGTGTTTTGTTCAACCCAATATCTGCCAGTATTTTGATGGTCATTCATAAAAGATCTCCAAACCATTAAATAAATAAATGTGGAATACATAACCCAGATGATCAAAACTCATGTTCGTCCAATTTAACACATCATATTACATGAATATAGTATACTGTTTTATTTCTATTCCTAAGACATGCCCTAATGTATACTTAGATTATAGTAAAGACTTTTGGAGAGAAATGAACATTTTCTTCCAAAAGGTACCTGTGTTCTTTATTATGTAACACAAAAGGCTTTCATTTCCCTTTTCTTTGATTGTTTCAATTTAACAAGAGGGGATTTTCAAGATAACACCTTGAATCTAAGTTATGCAAGACTTTTTAATGATATAAAAATACAAAAAAAAGCTATACTATACAATAAAAGCTAAATATGGAAAATATTATGTCCGAGTTTCAGAGTACAGAGGCTATGTTCTCCAAATAGTTTCTTATTTAAATTATTTAGACTACTGAAGTATAGTAAACTAGTAACTAATACTGCCTATTTCAATTCATTTTGATGTTATTATTTTACCAAAAATAAATTTGTCGATTTAACCATGTTGGCATTTTTAGATGCTAGCATCATTTTTATCATGATCAGATGAGATGCAAGTTAAGAACTGTAGGAAAAACAAGTGTAGTATCAACTGCTGCTTTTTTCCTAACTGATCATGTCATATTGCCTTCTGTACACTTCATGTTTATATCGATAGATTAGTGCTGTTCTCAATCTTGGTTAGAGAACCTTCATACTGTAGCACATAGTAATGAATGCAGAGCTGCATCACCATTCAAAGTGCTGAGAATAAGTAGCTGTGCACACATGTTCCTCCAACCCCAAGGCATAGAGAACATCACAGAAGAAGGAACAGAAAGAATGTGAAAGGCAGAAGATGGGGAGTAGTGCTGTGAAATATTGCATTCCCATGGAAGGAGTTGTAGAGACAAAGTGTGGAGTAGAGACGGAAGGAAGGACAATCCAGAGACTGTCCCACCTGGGGATCCATCCCATATTCAGTCATCAAATCCACACACTATTGTGGATGCCAACAAGTGCTTGCTGACAGAAGCCTGTTATAGCTGTTTCCTGAAAGGCTCTACCAGTGCCTGACAAATACAGAGGAGGAGGCTTGCAGCCATACATTGGACTGAGCACAGGGTCCCCAATGGAGGAGCTAGAGAAAGGACCCAAGGAGCTGAAGGGGTTTGCAGCCCCATAGGAGGAACAACAATATGAACCAACCAGTACCCTCAGAGCTCCCAGGGACTCAACCACCAACTAAAAAGTAAATAAAGAAAATATCTAATAAAAAATAAAAAGGGAAATATCAATCAAAACAACCCTGAGATTTTATCTTACACAGGTCAGAATGTCTAAGATCAAAACTCAAGTGATAGTACATGCTGTCAAGGATGTGGATCAAGGATAACACTCTTCTGTTGCTGGTGGGAGTGCAAACTTGTACAACTACTTTAGAAATCAGTTTAGCAGCTTCTCAGAAAACTGAAAATTTCTACCACAAGACCCAGCTTCTACCACAAGACCCAGCTATACCACTCCTGGGCCCAAAAGATGCTCCACCATCCCACAAACACAATTGCTCAATTATGTTCATAGCAGTTTTATTCATAATAGCCAGAAACTGCAAACAGCCTAAATGTCTCTCAATTGGAGAATGGATAAAGAAAATCTAGACAATGGGATCCATCTACACAATAGAATACTAGACCGCTACTAAAAATGAAGACATCATGAATCTTGTAGGCAAATGGATGGAAATTGAGAATATCCTGAGTGAGGTAACCCAGTCCCAAAAGAACACACATGGTATGTATTCTCTGATAAGTGAATATTAGCCATGTAATACAGAATATAAGTGCTACACTCCACAGATGAATAGAAGCTAAAAAGAAGGAAGGCACAAGCAAGGATGTTTGAATTTCAATTAGAAGGGGGAATAAAAAACCATGAGAGGCAGATGGGGGGAGGAAACTGGGTGGCATAGAGGATGCAGTGGGGGCTAGGGGGTGTCGGGATCAATGTGTGGGGAAGAACAGGAGAGATGTCCAGATGGCCATGAAAAAGTGGAATTCTGCAACTGACAGGGGTGGGGAGGTGGATGACATCTCCAGGACAAGACAGAGACCTGGGATTAGGGAGACATCCATGAATCGATGGAGGAAGACATTAGCTGTGATTCACCACATTGGGAATATGGAATCTGAAGAGGCCACTTCCTGTAGCCAGACAGGAACCCCAGTGGAGCAATAGGGATACCAACCCACCCACAAAACATACAACTTAAACTTTATCTGTCTACAAGAAAATCAGGGACAAGGGATGGAACAGAGCCTAAGGGAATGGTCAACCAATAACCAGCACCAATCCCCAGTACTATTAATAAGACACTGGTTTGCTTGAAGACAGAAGTCTAGCATGGGTGTTTCTGAGAGAATCGACCCAGCAACGACTCAGACAGATGAAAACACCTACGGTCAAAGAGTGGATGGAGCTTTGGAACTCTTATGGAAGAATAGGGGCCAGGATTACAGGCCCCAGGGGGGATAGGAACTCCATAGGATGACCAACTGAATCAACTAACCTGGACCCTTGGGCCTCTCAGAGACTGAACCACCAACCACAGAACATACACAGGCTAGACATAGGCCTCTTCACACATATGTAGATGTGCAATTTGGTTTTCATGTGGGTCCTGAACAACTGGAGCAGGGGCTATCCCAAAAGCTGTTGCCTGTATGTGGGACATGTTTTTCTAGATGGGCTGCCTTGTCTGTCCTCAGTGGTAAAGAATGCCCCTAGCCTTGGAGAGAATTGATATGCCATGGTGGGGGGATATCCAGGGGGGCCTACATGCTCAGAGGAGAAGGGGTAGAAGGGGAATGAGGGAAAGATTATGGGAGGGGGTGACCTGGAGGCAGGCAGTAAGTGGGATGCAAAGTGAGTAAGAGAAAAATTATCTATCTTGATACAGAAATGTTGATGGCATCTTGATTTTTTATTTTCTACATTGGTGAAATAAGCATATATAATTTAGCTTTTAAGTTATATCATTGTTTATTTTTCCAATTTTATTCCCCTAACGGTTATAACTGGAATCCTCCATTTCTTTTTGTTTGTTTGTTTGTTTGTTTGATATACCATGTCATATACCCCTTAATAACATAAAACTTGCTATGTAGTTAGATTGACCTTGAACTCATCTTCCTTCCTATACATTCCAAGTGCCAGAATTAGATGTTTGTGGCACCATTCTCTACTTCTGTATATCTTTTAATTTTTATTGTTCCTAACCCTTAATAATATTTTTGATACATTTCCAATTTTCTGCGCAACTTCCAGATTGATTTCCAGAGTGGTTGCACTAGCTTGCAATTCTACCAAAAATGGAGGAGTGTTCCTCTTTCTCCACATCCTCTCCAACATGTGTTGTCACCTGAGGTTTTGATCTTAGCCATTCTGATTGGTGTGAGGTGGAATCTCAGGGTTGTTTTGAATTGCATTACCCTGATGACTAAGGATGTTGAACATTTCTTTAGGTGCTTCTCAGCCATTCAAGATTCCTCTGTTGTGAATTCTCAGTTTAGTTCTATACTGTATTTTTTGATTGGGTTGTTTGTTTTTTGGAAATTAGCTTCTTGAGTTCTTTATATATTTGAATATTAACCCTCTATCAGATGTGAGGCTAGTGAAGATTTTTTCCAAATATAACTGTTCCTATAGAAAAAAAAATTAAAGAAAACCAAGACCATAAATAACATACAAATTTCTTATACTATTATTAGCCCTTAATGCACTTGTCTATTAGCTTGAGTGATCTAACCATTTGTCCTCATAATGCATGGTTTAGCTTAGATAGCTATGCTTCATACTGTAGATTGACTGGCACCAAAACGGTGCCTGAAATTTTGTTCTTTACAAATATAGTGGCAATAGCTTAACACTTTAATAAGCAAACCTATTACAAGCTCCATCTAAAGGCACAGTTGGTCAAAACCAATCACAGCTCTGAGCCCAAAGATAATAATAAGGTAATTACAGTTTTCCCATTGTGTGCTCATGACAAGTACAGACATGCAAAGAGGGGTAATTTGAGCCATTAATTGAAACTATCATAATGCATTTCATTCATTAATAAGTATGTGTATAATATATAAATATATACATATAAATATATAAATATATATATTTGAGTCTGGTTTCCCAGCACCCATAAAAAGGCCATGCATGGCAGGACATACTAGCCTGGAAAGGTGGTTCATAGACCAGCCAGATTAGCTTGGATTCTATCTCAAAAATTAAGGTGGAATGTGATTAAGGTAAACACTCAACATCAACATCTGACTGACAGTCACACATGCATATGTAAAAGCAAGTATCTATGCATATACATAAGCTTGTATACACACACACAGACCATCTCTCACACACAAAATTTGAAAAAGAAAAAAATTTCTGGGAGAAGAGTAAGGCTATTTTTTCAAAGCTCCTTATACACAGAAACAGTCTTATTTTTTCTTTGGTGGGTATTAAACAATAGTTTAAATATTTTATAGTTACATACAAGAGTTAATAATTCTATCATTTATTAATTAGGTTGAAATTTATTGTTCTTTTAAATTTTCATTAAATTTCATTAAATTTTATTTACATGAAATAAGAAAGTAATGAATTTTCTATTTCTTGGACCCTTATAACTTATGAGTTTATTTAAGTAGATCATACATAATTAAGACTATAAACGGTCTTAACAGTCACCCTGTCTCCTCTCCGTCCATGCTGGTGAGTCACTCTTAGATATCCCTTGCCTACTAGCTAAACTACTGACTATCTTAGAAATGTAGATATTAGTTCTACATTTCTAGGTCTGGAAATAGCAAACTTCTGTGATCAGGCTTGGTGTTGAACATCTTCACCCATTTAACTACCTCACTGGGCTGCAAACAAATTTTTATGATACAGAGTTAGGAAATTAATTCCTTTCTTACTGAAGTTTCTTATAAGATTGAAAAACTACCCAAATGCAGAAGGAAATGCAACTCATGCTGTCTTGCTCAATAATATATGGATGCTGATTTTGAATAGTGTTGTTTATAAAGTTGGTGAACAATGCATCTCATAATGTACTATAAATGGAAATGTATATTATACATAACCCACATTTTACAAGACAGGGAATCACACTGTAGCCGAAGCTGGATTGAAACTAACTGTGTGGCCTCCAACTGTTGACCATCTGCCTACCTTAACTTCCTAAGTACTGAGTGGCATGTGCCACTGTATCTGAATTAATGAAAAATACTCTGAACTTCTGACCTTCTTCATGACCAACATACACTATATTTCATTTATGAAGTTTAACACTGTACTTTGTCTCTTAAAATCATTGGAAGAACATCTGCTTCTGAATACAATTGAAGATGAGGAACCAGCCTTACCTTAACACCAGAAACAATAGTATCAAAACTAGGTGAAATATATGAAAGGAGATACTAACAACTTTGTGCATGAAGGATAAAAATCACACTATCCTTTGGGAGATTGCAAACAAAATGAAGACAACTTTATGCTTATTACTCTAATTGAATGATTAGTGAAACTCAGGCTTACGCTGTTTAAAAGAGCTCTCAACACACACACACACACACACACACACACACACACACAAATGGGAAGGAGACTCACAAAAGTGCATGCTAAGTTGTTTAGAGAAAGTCCTAAAAAATAAATGGGAGTTTCTGGGGCAAAATGATGGATTTAAATTTTCTTCTGTATAATTCTGAATGAGAAGTTAGGTGTGACTGTGAATCTTATTGTCATCCTGAGTGGATTTATAGTAACCTAGGAGACATACCTTTGGGCATTTTTGAGGGTGTTCCCAGAAAGGTTTAAATGAAGTAGGAAGAAAGACCCACAATGAAAGTGGGCAATACTAGTCACAAGAACAGAGGTCCTATACTGATTAAAAGTTGGCTACAAAACAGAGAAAGGGGGCTAAGCACCAGAATTTATCTTTGTGTTTCCCGACCGCAGACATATTCTGACCAGCTATAATTGCTCTACATTTTCCCACCACAGTGGGGGTCTGCATAGTCCCAAAGTGAGACTCATGCAGTCCTTGAAAGACTATCAAGCCTAAAGACACCAAGGAGGCATTCCTATTAGTTTCCCTAGAGGATGAAATCTTGCCTGGGATGATGCTTCCTTATTGGCTCCAATTGCCAGTGCCAAAACAATGCCAAGGCCACCTGATCCCACCGCTCTAAAGGCATCTGCCTCACATTCTGCTCACCAACCTCTTCCAGCTGGCCAGTTCTGCTACACTCAGTAACTACCTGGGGACATTCACCGTACTCTGATCAGCTATGTTTGGCTGTGTTCCAGGGACAAGCCCATTCCAATGTGTCCATTAAGGGGAGTGCTAGATCCTCCTCTTATCCAAGAAGATGTCAGCTATGCAATTTAGACACATACTTGCCTGAAGAGGAGGGCAAGCCCCTCCATGATTAAAGAGAAATTAATTATAAAAGACATTTCTCTTCACAGCCAGACTGCTGCCCAATTCAGATACAGCAACTAATGGGTACTGAAGCCTACAAGGGAAATAGCTCCTCACATCAACAGACTCAAAGCAGCAATATATCGGGGAAAAGGACAGCTTATGTCATGGGGCAAAGAAACTAAAACAGAAGATAAATCCTCTAGTTCCTACAAACTGGTTGCTCTCCCAAAGACCCCCGATGGGGAGGAGGAGGGGCTGTGGCAATGGGGCACTGCCAAGCTCACACAGAAATTCAAGTACAGAGTAGGTCAGGGGAAACCAACTGGCAGACCAAGCAGCCAAATGAGTTGCCCTCCCATTGCCCCTCCCCTCAAAAATATGTTTTATACTCCTGGAGATTTTAGAGCTCCCCTCATACAAGCCAAAAGAAAGGAAAAGAGCAACTCATAAAATAACTACTGAGAGTCAGGAAGGCAGGCTGGCTACCACAGATAGGGAAATAATAATTCCAGAGATGACAGCTCCTGACAGCTCTGACAAGCTCATGAAATAACCCAACCGAAAAAAAAATGCCCCCAAAGAATTGTTACCAAGATATTTGGTGGACCTGAACCAGGAATGGACCATGAAATCCAACACATATAGATGACCCTAAGACTTCGGAATGGGAAATGACAGCTCAGCTTCTGTTCTAATGTCCTTCCCAATCTCCTAGATGTTTATCAGAGCCAGTCTCCACTCAGCCTCTCTACCTCTGTTACATAAATTAGTCTGGAGAGGAACCTTGTCCCAGGGCAACTCCAATTCCTGGATACTCATCAATATAGCTAGCTTCCCCTCAGAGGGGTTATGCCCTTCCAGTGCTGCCAGGAATCAGCCATCCATAGATCATTCCCAGACCTCATCATGCTGTGACAGAACGGCCCATGCCAGAGAAGCAAACTAAGGTTCCTTTTGGAGGGGGACCCAGCTAGTGACAATCTATTAAAAAGTGGCCAGAGGACACAAGAACCATTGTTGGGAACCTGGGAGAAAAAAATATGGGAACTAACTATAGAAAAACTCTTCATGTAAAAGAGCCATGTCTCAAAATTCTGGCTTTAGTAAATGCTAGTCATGTGCTCCTTCCTTAACCTAGGTCAGGACTGCTAGATATGCTTGCACAGAAACCTGTGCAAATGGGTTAATTGTTCTGCAGTAACCGGGCAGTTAGTGATACAGCAGCAGGAACGACTAACCAAGGTCTGATTAGCAGCAAGAAGGGGGCATGTTTAACTAATTGTGCTACCTAGTCAGCTCAGAGGAGAAACCCAGTGAAATGAAAATGAAAAGGCACCAGAAAATAAACCTTTTCCTTTTGCATCAGAAAAAGAAAGAAATAAAGAGAGAGAGAGAGAGAGAGAGAGAGAGAGAGAGAGAGAGAGAGAGAGAGAGAGAGAGAGAGAGAGAGAGAGAGAGAGAGGGAGAAAGAAAGAATTAAAGAAAGAAAGAAAACGCAAGCAAGCAAGCAAGCAAGAAAAGGCTGTAGCACTTTAGTTATAAAAGCAATAGCTCCTAATAGCACGTATTTCTCCTGGCTCCCCAGGAGATTATTGCAGTCTGGTTGGTGTTCGTTGCCCCCAAATTAGGTATGCTCCTAGGAATCAGGCTCAAAGGATACTTACATTCCTTTTAAAAACAATAAGAACTTCTAGACTTTTACCATTTTTCCTAGTAACAGTCCTGAACAGAGTTCACTGATGCCTCTACATTAGGCATCTTATAAGTTCAAGACAGCCAGCTTTCTACTCAGATGAAGAAAAACTTAATTGTTGACCAGGAAAGCATAGTCACTCTTCAGAAAACAGATTCACTGGCAGCAATGGTAGTCCAAAACTATAGAGGCAAAATTGATTCCTACTGAAATCTGTTTACTACTGAGGAAGGTATATGCATTGTTTTAAATGTAAATGCCCTGTTTATGTTAATCGGTCAGAATAATATGAGAAAAGGCTGAACAGCTATTAGAGAACTGCTTTGTATGGTCTCAGTTCAATAAGATCTGCCTAATCCTGTAGAGACTTGATGCCCCAGGGAAGGGGGATGCTGGGGGATGTTGAAGTGGGCATGGGTAAATGAATGAGAAGGGGTAGGTGGGTGGCACACCCTCTCAGAGTCAAAGGGTAGGGGGAATGGAGTGAATAACTCTGGGAAGGGGGCAACATTTGAAAATTAAATGAATAAAATAATTTAATAAAAAAGGATTAAAGCTATGAGTACAATTGGGAGCCAATAAAATGCAATGCAGATGACACACCAGGAATACCAACCCATGTCTTCAAGATAGATTCATATTATGAGAAGGAGATAATGAAGTAGAATAAGGTAAAAGAACCAGTGACTAGATATTGGTATATTGATTGACTTACTGATTTGCCTAAAGCACTGCCTACACTGCCTATTTGCCAAGCATGATTTTGCTTGCTACATGGAACAGAATGGGCTAGAGAAATAGCTGAAACAAAGGCCCATTGCCCTTAACCTGCTGACTGCCATGTACATTTCTGTAAAATCTCCCTGGCTTACCTTATCTTGTGGCTTTAAAGTCTAACATGAGAATGTAAACTAGATCGAGGACTGAGGCTTTTCAGGAGCTACTCTGACTACCAGTGGCATTTCCTCTCTTCCACTTACATTGGTGTCAGAATCTTTATTCCCAAAGCCCTTCCTCTCAGCCTGTTGTCATTCACTGCCAGGCAAGTCTGAGAGCTCTAAGGGAGGTCCAGCTGATCGTTTCAGCTCTGTCTTTGTCCCTCTTTCATGACAGTTTACTACGGAACAAGTTCAGAACACTGAGACCAGAAGATAGAATGCTATGTTTGCTCTGCTCTCCCTCTCCAGTACAGAACTCAGTATTGCTTGCACTCCCCCTCTCTGATGAACTCAGGATAGACGTCTTATGTGCCTCTGGCCATTTCTTATAGTCAATCTGCCTACTCAGATTATCCTTCAACTTCAATCTATAAACACCTACTGAGGCATTTCCCAAACTGATTCACAGAAATTCTTTAAGCTCACACAGGGGTACCTGTACCCTATCCTTCTGTTGCCTCATATAGTTTACACTGAACTTCAGATCCAGGATTTTAATTACTAGCTTCTTTGGGATCCTTGGATTTCAGCTAGTAGTCTGCTCATGTATTCTGGATAGTGCTACCCACTCCCAAATCTCCAAGATGTTCACCACTAATTGAGATTGTTTAATGTAGAGCTAGTTGCTGGCACAAGGTAACTGTAACCATATGTCTGCATTTCAAAGTAAAAAATGTTTTGAGTAGATTTTGTACCATTAAGGCATGTATAAAAGAATTCTGTTATACAAACATCACTGCAGAAATCTAACCTTATGTGGATGATAGAGTTAATTTTATACTCATTCTACTTAGGAAACAAGAAAATATTAATTATAATAATGGTGATATAATATTCACCCTCAAATGAGATAGACTGAAAAAAACAATGCTACAAGGCTATATATAAAATAACACCACACTTTAATTTGTGGGAAAATAGTTGGTACTGCTGGACTAGGGGCCAGTTAGTAGAATGCTTGACTGGTCTGTATGCATAAAGCCCTGGTTTGATTATTCAAGTACAAAATAAACTCGAAACTGGCCCACACCTATAATTCCTGCATTGGGGAGATGGAAGCAAAAGAATAAGAAATTCAAACTCATTCTTTGCTACCTACCAAGTTCAAGGTCAGTCTGAAACATTTAATCTAGAAAAATATCATAGAATTTTATGGGAAAATTTTAACAATACTTATAAAAGTGTAATACCTATAAAATCTCACCAACATAACTGGCCAAGTATGAGCTGAACAATGACAATACCAATGGATATTCTAAAGTGGGTGGGGAAAACAGAAGGTCTCAACCCAACACAAAGAACTACGGGCAACTGGGGAAAGTTCGAAGTGGGAGACGGTAGTCTTCCCCAGGGAAAAGAATACTAATTGATTTTCCACTGACAAATGGGTAGCCCTGAAGACACACGTACAAGTATCACCATATGAACTGATCAGGTTATACTTAGGAATATATATACGTGTCTTAGGATTTCTACTGCTGTGAAGAGACACTATGACAATGGAAACTTTCATAAAGGAAAGAATTTAATTAGGTCTGGCATACAGTTCAGAGGTTTAGTCCACCATGGCTGGAAACATGATGGCATGCAAGCAGACATTGTACTGGAGAAGGAGCTGAGAGCTATACATCTGGATCCACAGGTGAGAGAGGGAGGGAAGGAGGGAGGGAGAGAGGAAGGGAGGGAGGGAGAGAGGGAGAGAAAGAGAGAGAGACAGACAGACAGACAGAGACAGAGAGAGATAGAGAGACAGAGAGAGACAGAGAGAGACAGAGACAGAGACACACAGAGAGAAGACACACAGAGAAGGAGAGACAAAGAAATGACAGACTGGATCTGGCTTGAGTATCTAAAACTACAAAGCCCACACCCAATGAAACATCTCCTTCAACAAGACCACAACTATTTCATCAAGGCCATACTCCCTATGAGCCTATGGGATTCATTTTCTTTCAAACCTCCACAATATATATGTGCATATGTGTGTGTGTGTGTGTGTGTGTGTGTGTGTGTATGAAATAACATTTAGTGAAAAAGAAACCATGAATTTAAAGGAGAGAGAGTGGGAGGAGTGTTTGAGGAGAGGAAAGAAAAGAGAGAAATGTAATTACATTATTATCTAAAAAAATTAAAAATTGCTGGGTAGTGGTGCCGCACACCTTTAATCCTAGCACTTAGGAGGCAGAGGCAGGCGGGTTTCTGAGTTCAAGTCCTGCCTGGTCTACAGAGTGAGTTCCAGGACAGCTAGGGCTACACAGAGAAACCCTGTCTCAAAACAAACAAACAAACAAACAAACAAATAAATAAAAACAAAATATAATATAATCTCGACATTTTTCCACTTTCCCCCAATTTCCCTTTTGCTATACCTTTCCAGTAAGAGACAATGCACATTTATCCACAAGTGCAAACCCCAAAGTATTAGTTTCAGTTCTGTTCATCATTGTAAGGACAGAGCTCAATGACAGAGCAATGGCCTAGCATTTGCAGTGCCCAGATTGAGCTATACACAATCACAATCATAACAATATAGTAACAACAAATGTTAATAATTTTTATGAACATTAAGAGAAAACTGCTTCAGAAGCAACCCTTAGAATTCTACTAAGTGGCTTAAAAAGGGAAGTGCGTCTACATATGCTTTCACAGGAAGATCCTGCATTCGCTATCATTAAGAGACAATAGTAAGTGGCAGAACAATGTGTATATCACCACATATGTATGTGAAAATTTCAGTGTATTTCCACAACATACCTATTAATGAATAAGCCTTGAATAAGCTCTATAATATCACATAATTGTGTACTTTGAAAAAAGGGGATGAATTTTTGGGAGAATGTTGCAAAGAAAAGGGACTGTGATTAATTTGTGTTAAGATTTTTATAACAAGGATAAAGACACTATTAGCTTTGCTGGTAAACTACTGAAATAGGCCTAACAAAATAGCAACTGTATAATACTGAGAAAACTGATACAACAGGAATAAAAGAAATGAAGTACAGAGATTTTAACTAACACAATAGTTTAGTTCTTGCCCACATTAAATCTGATGTGGTTTATCGAGGTTATCTGGTATTGTGGACCCAGAATGATCTATCGTCTGGCTTCAATATCCAATATGAGTCATCTGTATTTCCTACAGAGTAGAATAAAATATATGAGGACCACTGAATAACTCTTTAGCCCATTGTCATAGAAGTGACAAGTTTGTTTCAGTGACAAGGGTTTGTCACATGACACTTTATAATCACAGGTAAGCAAAGAATGTACTTTCTTGCTAGGCACTGGAATAACAAAGTACACCACAAGTGAGCAAATAACTGTTGAATAGTAAGTGCTAAAAATAATTTTTGAGCCTTCACCCCTACTGATGAGTGTTCATGGTACTGAAAGGTACTCTGCATTGCTATTGGAAAAGAAAGGTAAAAACCAAACCAAAATGCTTTGATCTACAATGGTGGCCTGACTACAAAATACACTGGTACAATAGTGGCTCAAAAGTTGTGGTGAGGCAGGAGTGGGTGGGTGGGAGAGAGAGCACTCTTTTGGAGGGAAAGAGAAGGGGAAATGGGATAGGAGGGTTGTGGAGGGGGGATCGGGAAAGGGAACAGCATTTGAATGTAAATAAATAAAATAACCAATAAAGACAAAGTTGTGGGAGTAACCAAGCACTATCTGATTAAATTTAAGGCCCACTCCCTGAGAAGGAGCCCATGCCTAACACAAGTAAGGTAGCCAAAGACCTGAGACTAGATAGGACAGGGACCTAAAGGAAAACCAAAAGCTACTGTTCTGCTAAAGGGACATAACAATAAAATTACCACTATTGATATTCTGCTATACTCAGATCAGTGCCTTCCTCAGCCTTCATCAGAGAAGCTTCCCCCTGCAGTAGATGGGAACAAATACAAACACCTACAACTAAAAACAATCGGCAGAGAAGGGACTTTGGAACACTCAGGGTAGGGTTGTGGGTCTGGCATCGCCTCCACCACAGGGCACAGCAGCTTGAGAAGATAGGATGAGGGGAGTTTAACTGTGCCTATCCCACACTGATCTGAGCGAGGGTTGGGTTGTAGGGAAGCTCTGAGAGACTTCTAGGGTGGGAAAATGCAGTCTGAGATGTGGGAAAAACAGAGCTGGTTCAGGGGACCCCTGGCCTGTAAGGAGGTCAGGCTGTGTGGGGAGTTCTCAGATTCTTGGACGTCCAGGCACCTCTGGGAGTCTCGAAAAAGCTGAGAACAAAGTCTGGGCCCTCAGGCTGGGTCTAGCCTGGGGCTAGAAGGGAAAAAGGGAGCTCCCTTCTGATCCCATTGGGGTTGTCAGGGGACAAGCTTGGTGGCAGGTGTGGCTGGGCATGCAGAGAGGCCTTCTATGGGAGATTAGACTGCGGCTCTGAACATGAAGGCCTTCTTCATGGCTCTCCATGGCTCCCCATGGCGGATTCAATGAAAAGAGTCAGTCCATGTTTCTAAGGCGTTTATTTTCATGGCAGATAGTGGATGTGTAAAAGCCATACCCCACTTCTCAGGGTGGGTTTGAGATTAAATACCTTTTGCAGGGAGGAATGTCTGGGAAGGAAAGCTTATTGGCTATGCCCTCTGGGCCTCTAGGTACCTCATTAGCATGGAGACCTCTGTCGTGAGCCTACTTGAGCTGTGGTCACATCTCTTTTACGTGAGAAGCATGGCACATGTGTTCCATGTCAGGATTCCGGCAGGGAGCTGGGAGTCGCCTAAGCCTCAGGTGTGTGCTCACTGAGTCTCTGGGTCTTGACCTGCTCTACCTTGCCAAACTTCCTGGCATGGTTTTACGTCCCACAACTCAGTACTAAGTAGAATGTCTCCATTAAATCCCTGCTCCCACCTTGGCTCTGGGAACTGCAGAAAAAGGAAGTAGTAAGGGGGGGGGCTGGGGGATGGAAGACATCAAGGAAACAAAAGCCTTCTAAACACTACAGGACTGACATGCAAATGAACTTACAGGAACTGTAGCAGTTTGCTTGGGGCATGCATAGGTCTATACCAGATGGGGTCCCAGTCCTGACAGAAGTAGACACAAGTCTCCATCCAGAACTCAGAAGCTATTTCCAATTGATAATTGCCCCCAAAGGAGAAATTAGTTTTCTCTAAGGAAGTTCACACTGGGTATACAAACCACACTGAAGGGCAGGCTCCATGCCCAGCAATATATGAACAAAACAAATTTAACGTTCTTTTTTCTTTTTTGTTTTTTTTCTGTCTCATCATGCTTTGTCTTAACTCTCTTTTAAAAGAGGTATTTTGTTTATATATTATTATTTAGTTTGTATTTTTATGGGATTTCTGTGTGTGAAAATTTACTTCTCATACATCTGTATGTTTCTTGCCTCTTTTCTTTCTTTTTCCTGTTCATTTGTTTGTTTTGTCTTACTCAGTTTTGTTGTTTGTTTTTATTTTTTCCTTTATTTCCCTTTAGATGTCCTTTTGTTTTCTAATGATTACAGGGAACATCAAAGGGTGTAAATTTCAGTGGGTAGGAAGGTAGACAGGATCTGGAAGGAATCGGGGGAGGGGACCCATAATCAGAATATATTGGACTAAAAATTCATTTTCAATTAAAAAAAAGTGACTATTATAATTATGACAAAATTCTAATTTTTGAAAGTTCTACTAAAGCTGAATTCATCTTTTAATTTGCCAAAACTTTTAGTACTACGAGTCATGTTTTTCAAATACAAATTCCCACTTGATTTTCAAAAAGGTTTTGTAATTTTTGTAAGGATAGTTCTTCTATTAATCCTGATCACTTTTCTGCAGAACCCTTTACAATATCCTCTACTGTTTCAGAAAGCTGAGAATTTCCTTCTGTCTTTTGATACATTATCATAATCATAACAACCCATCACCAGCAATGTCTGAGCAATTTCAACCAAAGTGAAAAGAACACATTTTTTTCTCTTGTGGAAGATATAGAGAAGAATACATGGAAGGATGGTAAATGATGAGATGGTGATGATGATGAGGAGGAGGAGGAGGAGGAGGAAGAAGAAGAAGAGGAGGAAGAGGAGGAGTTTCTTTTATTTAAAGCTACAACTTCTGTCAAGGGAACATTTCCCACCTCTAAGAATTCCAAGGATTCTTCTGGATTCATTCTCAAAAGATATCCTGAGTGAGGTAACCCAGATCCAAAAGGACATGAATGGTATGTACTCACTGATATGTGGATGGATATTATCAAGTTTCAGAATACCCACAATACAACTCACAAACCATCAGAAGTTTAATAAGGAAGGAAGGCCCAAAAGAGGATGCTTCATTCCAACTTAGAAAGGGGAGCAAAATAATTGTGGGAGGCAAATGGGGAGGGATTTGGGTGGAGGAAAAGGGTCAGGATAAGGTCTGGGGAGAGATAGGACAGAAGCACAGAGGGCCAGGAGAATGAATGGATATATGCGGCTGCTGGGAGTGTGGGGTGAGGGCACTTCTAAAAATCCCAGAGACATGGGATGTAAGAGGCTTCCAGGACACAATGTGAATGATCTTAGCCAAAATGCCCTACAATGGGGAAATGAAACCCAAAAGGATGACCTCCAATAGTTGGACAGGACCTTCAGTGGAAGGATTGGGTTTCCAAGCCATGTTCAAAATTTTTGACCCAGAATTGTTCCTGTCTAAAGGAAATGCAGGGACAAAAATGGAACAGAGACTGAAGGAAGGGCCACCCAGTGACCTGCCCAAATGGGGATCCATCCCATTGGTGGGCACCAAACCC
This sequence comes from Mastomys coucha, assembly GCF_008632895.1. Classification (NCBI taxonomy): domain Eukaryota; kingdom Metazoa; phylum Chordata; class Mammalia; order Rodentia; family Muridae; genus Mastomys; species Mastomys coucha. The sequence continues at coordinate 87,676,222 of NC_045030.1, forward strand.
TGACACTATTACTAATGCTATGTTGTACTTGCAGACAGGAGCCTAACATGGCTGCCTCTTTGAGAGGCTATACCAGCAGCTGACTGAGACAGATGTAGATACCCACAGCCAACCACTGGACTGAGGACAGGGACCATTATGGAAGAGTTAAGAAGAAGGACTGAGGGGTTAAAGGGTAACTCCATAGGAAGACCAACAATGTTAACTAACCTGGATAATTGGGAGCCCCCAGAGACTAACCAACCAAAGAGCTGGTCCTTGGCCCCTGGCACTTATGTAGCAGAGGACTGCCTTGTTTGGCCTCAGTGCAAGAGGATAAACCTAATCCTATAGAGAGATGTGATGCCCCAGAGAAAGGGGATGTTGGGGGACAGCAGAACCAGGAGGGAACAACATTTGGAATGTCAATAAATAAAATAATTAATTTTTAAAAAGATTCTTCTTACACATTTTATTTAACTGCCTTTGCCAATTAGAAGGGAGATTTTGGTCGTTGGTAACATAGGTCCATTCACTCACTGGCACATATGTTCAGTGGCCACTCTCAATTAAAATCCTCAGTTCAAATTCTTTTCCAAAGATCAAACTGGTCAAAAAAAAAAAAAACCCTCCTCTCTGGTCAGGAACAAGTATATTCTGAGCCAATATAAGCTCTACCTCACCAATGAATGGATCCAAAATCACTTTGAGAGTGAGGTGGAGGCAATCAGATGGGGCAGAGAGGACTGCAAATTGCCACTGTCTGAAATGAACACTTGTATGAAAGGAGCTCTTTCCATCATAGGAGATCTGCAGGAAGGGTTAGCACCTGCAGCCACTTTGAGGCTTCTAAATAAAGGAGAAGGCAGGGAATTAGGGCTACCATTCTTCTGGCAAGAGTGGAGCAGGTACACGAGCTGGAGGAGTTCAGGAATAGCTGGCTTGGAGGGCAATTTCAGTGGGAATAAGGAGTCACACAAAAAAAGAATAAGGGGGAAAGAGGTTGTAAGGTGGGAAAGGGCCAGAACTGGAAATGGGTGTAGAGTCCATAGTAAAATCAAGTCTCAAGGATCCCTGGGGCTGGGATGAGAAGACCCCAGGCAAATGAACCTCAGCTTCATTTTCACATTCATCTGCTTTGTTGAGGAATATTATTCGTATTTTGACCACAGGAGTTTTAGTACACTTTCATTAATGCTTTGAGAATTTCATACAAAGTATTTTGATAATATCTTTCCCCTAGCTGTTTCCAAATCCACCCATAGTTCCCTATCCTCCCAAACTTTGTGTCCTCCTTTTAAAAGTAATCCATTGAGTCCAGTATGTTTAGGAGTGAGGCCATCCACTATAACATGGTCCATCCACCAGGGGCCACACTCGCAAAAAAAAAAAGTGCCTGACTGTCCCTCCTCTAAAATCCATCAACAGTTCATAGTAACTGAGACAGGGGTAGAGGCTGGTGAACCTGTTCACTTCTATGATAGAACTTTTGATTGATTAGCTTGTTTTCATGCTGGCCCAGGTTTCTTTTTAAAATGTATGTTTAGGATGGGATAAAACATTCAGCCAGTAAAGATGCTTACTGCACACAAGCTTGGTAACCTAAGTTTAATCCTCTGAACCCTTGTAAAAGTGAAAAGAGAAGCCGGCAGTGGTGGCGCATGCCTTTAATCCCAGCACTTGGGAGGCAGAGGCAGGTGGATTTCTGAGTTCGAGGCCAGCCTGGACTACAGAGTGAGTTCCAGGACAGCCAGCGCTACACAGAGAAACCCTGTCTCGAAAAAGCGAAACAAATTGAAAAAAAGTGAAGAGAAAAATGACTCCACAAAGCTGTCCTGTAACTTACACATAACATACTTCACAGCACGTCTCCCACCTTGAAGAATTTTAATATTTTTAATTGTCTAATAGACATGGTGTAGTGAAAATGAATTAATGAGGTTGGAAAAAATGAAGCAGTGTGACTCTAAGAATCCTGAACACAATTTTGGTCTTAACCCTCTCACTGACCAGCCACAAAATATGTTCACTTGGTATCTCCCTCAAGACTCTGGTAAACTGATTCTTGTAGGACTGTTGGATCATGTGTATGTGTGTGTGTGTGTGTGTGTGTGTGTGTGTGTGTGTGTACGTATATACATATATGATATATATATATATGTATATACATACATTTGGCCTTTGGTAAAACAGCTCTTGTTGTTATGATTACATTCCCATGTTAGAACAGGTTACTCTTATCTCTAGGAAGGTTTTTATTTTATACAGAACTCAAACCATAATCAAAAACTTTAAATCAAATGAAATGCTGATAAAAAAATAATACTACAGCTTTCTCAGTAAAAAATACATTATTCAACATGAAGTCAGGAATTTTACCAAAATTCATCTCAAAATCTGTGGTCCCTGCTTCAAAGACCAGTATTCCTCTCTATCCTTGATGCTTTTACCTAAAAAAAAAAAAAAAAGAATGTGTTTTCACCATAAAATTGAGTCCAGCTGTGGAGATTTGCTTAATTAATGGGTGGCTCCCCAACACAGGTCAGTGACTACCAGCCCAGTAGTTCTCCTCAAGAGTTTATCTTCAGTTGCTATTTCTCCAAACTCTGAAAATATGCATAAAATACTAACTTCTACACTATATTAAACTAGGCTAAGACAGGAAAGCAGAGCTTTTATTCCTTCTCCATGCACAGAATCTCTCTGCTTCCTAATTTTACCAATCAAGGACAACTTGCAATTTCAGGTTTAGTTTTTCAACTATGAGGCTCACCTCCTGTGAAGCTGGCACCTGCTTAGGATTATGCTAGCATTATGTAACCTAGAGTTTATTTAAAATAACCTCTGTATGTACCACACCTCAAGTGGGTAGAACAGTAGGGCTGGCTCCGGTGGTGTGGGTGTGGGTGTAGGTGAGCTGGCCCCTGAGGGCAGAAGAGCTGACCCTGCCCCTTGTTAGCATTGGGTGAGCTAGCCCGAGTAGTGCCAGAGCTTACCCTGGTGGTGGTGGTGCAGGTGCTGGGACAGAAGAGCTGACCAACTCAGTTACCACCCAGGCCCAGATCCAAGGCTTTTACTTGCTCCACCCCACATCTACCTCATGTGTGAATTGCTGGAGTGTGTGAAGGGGCCCGTCCTGCAGTTCCAAAGATTACCCAATGCAAGGGGCAGGGTCAGCTATCCCGCCTTCATGCCCTTGGGGGCCAGCTCACTTGAACCACATCACCAGATCCAAAGTGTGTGGAGGGGCCCGTCCTGCAGGATATCCATGGGATAACTAGGAAGAGTCCTGGTGAAGATCCAGTATTGATGGTGTAGCAGAAGCCAGAGGTCTCAAACCAGTCCAACGTCTCATTACAATGAATATTTGCAAATAAATACGTGTGGACAAAGGGTATATTGTGGAAACACACTGCAGTTTCCATGATGAGATGTTTTCTATGCTTTGTTTTTTTGTTTTTGTTTTATTTCTATTTTTTTTTCTGCAAGGGCAGAAGGCAGATACAAAGGGACATTGTGGGATTTGGATGTATGACGTGAAACTTACAATCAATAAAAAGTTTTTAAATATAAATTGGAAAATAAAATGACTTCTAGTGGGGGATACACAGGTCTCACTGGGAAGCAGGTATATATTTTGCAGATGGACTGGGAGCTGGTGGAAATAAAAACACGAAGGACCCATGATTGGAGTTAGGAGGGATGAACAGAGATAGTAAAGGAAGAGACTATTCAAATAGTTGGGCATTTAGGGAGCCATGTGGCAACCATTTTAAACGCAAGTGGAAACTTCCTGGAACCTTGGAGGTTAAACCTAGTGAGAACTCCTAGTAATGGATGATATGGAGCCCTAACTGGCCATCTTCTGTAACCAGGTTAGGCTCCCAGTGGTGGAACTGGGACACCAACTAGGCCACAAAACCTAGAACCCACAACTTCTGCTTGTGAGATGTGGTGGGGAAATAACTCTGGCTCAGAGCTTGTGGGAGTAGCCAACCAATGATTGGTCTAAATTGAGACCCAAGCAGACAGGGAGCCTAGGCCTGACACTGCTGAATAACCAGAAACCAGAAGCTCAGAGACCTACTGTAGAACCAAACACGACTGACAAAAAAGTCATTGAAATGTCTCCTAATTATTTTCTACTATACCCAGAGTAGAGCCTAGCATAATAATCAGAGATGCTTCTTCTGGCAGCTGACAGGAACAGATGCAAAGATCTACAACCAAACAATTAGGTGGGGGCTGAGGAACCCAGAGGAAGAAGAGGAAGGATTGTAGGAGCCAGGGGGTCAAGGATACCAAGAAAACACGGTCCATAGAACCAGCTAAGTAGGGCTCACAGGGCCTCAGAGACTGAAGGGGCAACCTCGGAGTTTGCATGAGTCTGTGCTAGGCCCTATGTTTAGCTTGGAGATGGGGTGTCTCTGACTCTTTTTGCTTGCTGGTAAGACCTTTTATCTCCTACCGAGTTTGCCTTGTCCAGCCTTGTTAAAAGGGTTTGTGCCTAGTCTTTTACCATCTAGGTTGTGATGTGCCTTATTGGGTTTATATCTCTGGAAGGACTGCTCTTTTCTAAAGTGAAATGAAGGAGCAGTGGATATGAGACAGCAGGAAGGTGAGAGGGGGCTGGAAGGAAGGGATGAAGCGGAGTCTGCAGTCAGGAGGTATTATATGAGAATAAAGAAAAATCAGAATAAATAAATAAAATGACCTACAAACAAATAACTTATAATGTCCCAAACCCCTAAGTACCTTACCTTGGGAATTTACATTTAACCAACTCTCATGTAGACCTTCCTTGTCATGGTCCTGACTTCGTTCTATGTGAGTGTACCACACCATTTTATATAATAACTCCTCCTAAGACTTTAAAACCTATGGATAGGAGAAAGGGTCTTTAAATTGTCACCACTAGCAGAGTCTTCCAAGAGCAGATAACCAGTTAATGAAAACCTAGGATCTATTGAGTAAAGAATAAAATCTCTTTTTCTTTTTGCAATTTTATTCAGATAACAACAACTGAGTACATTTCTTCAAACTTTACCAAAAAGTGAAATAACAAAAGTGAATAAAGGGAAAATGGTAGTTTACACATTTTGCTTTGTTTTCCTCTATTTTAAGCAACAAATTCCACTCTTACATGTTTCAAAGAAAAACTCCATTACAATGTAATGGTTGCTTGCTCATCAACTTAAAGATACGAGGATTTTTACAATCTAATACAGAACACCAAAATTCTTTTTTTTTCCCACCACCCCACCCCACACTCACACTCACTCCGAAAATTCTTATACTTAAAATCTTACAGCAACAAAAAATATGACAGGTAATTTATACCTATGAGTTCTGAACCTATATAAGGATTCTAAGAAAGGAGAAACACTTAAAAAATACTAAGGTATAACTAAAGCACAATAAGATGTGTATTATGAACTATCAGCCTCTTGTTACTTTTAAGGTGGAAAACCCTGTTCCAAACCTATCGGTCTATCTGCCTCTACTCTCATTAGGAGCAAGAGGACTTGGCAGGTGTGACTTTAGACTCTGCCTAATCTTTGCGAGAGGACTTGGCAGGTGTGACTTTAGACTCTGCCTTATCTTTGCGAGAGGACTTGGCAGGTGTGACTTTAGACTCTGCCTTATCTTTGCAAGAGGAGTCAACAAGTGTGACTTTAGACTCTGCCTTATCAGCTTCAGCTTGGGCTCTCTCTTCCTGATCTTTCAAAGCCTCCTCATAATGACTTGGGAAGGCCTGAGGAACTGTCTCATTGACCTTGGCTAAAAACTCCAGGACCTTCATCTTGGTAGTTTCAGCATGGGCTCGGGGACCCCAAAGGAACTCAAAGGATGGAGGATTACTGTTGGCCTCCTTTTGGTATACCAGGTACTTCTCCTTAACCAAATCTTTGGTGATGAGCTTTCGGGGCTCCCCAAAGATTATGTGTACCTTCCCATCATAAATTCCCAAAATATTAAGGAATTGCCATATCTCTGCCTCAGAGGCACGGTTGCCATTTAAGAAGATCACACCCAGCAGAGGCATCAAAAGCCCATTCTGGGGGAATGGGAGGCTAGTGGTCAGGGTACCATCAACGCTGGGATCTAACTTGCTAACAAGGGTGTAGTGGCCACCTCTGGGCTTAATTTCCTTCACCTCAAGACCAAAAACTAGCTGAATGCGCTCAGAGGCTTTCTTGAGGATCTCAGGTAACTGCTCCCTGAACCTCCTGTTGATAACTTTCAGCATTTCTCCCTTATTCGCTGTCTGTTTCATTTTGTACTTGCAAAGCAGGTACTGCATCAGGATCCCTGTCTTCCTTGTTAGAAGATCATTCTGTGGGTTCTCATTAAAGCGTGGCACCCTAGAGCAGCTGGTACTCTCCTCCCTTGGACCTTTAGTAATTTTACGAGATCTTCTGTAGGCACCACGTTTACTAGCAGTGGTGGTGACTGCCTCACCCTGAAATTTAGACTTCTGTGGGAAGCCAGCAGTAGAGGTGCTTGCAACAGCATCTCCAGAATCATGATCAGAGCAGGAGGGTGACTCTCCTTTCTCTCCTGCCTTGGCTTGAGCATCCGTGAGCCCCTGGGCCTCGTCTTTGACCCGGCGGCGCTTCTCCCGAGCACGAGCCTTACTCTTTTGTCCCCTGGGCATGACTGCTGTGGCAAGAGACAGCAGACAGGAGTATGGCTTGGAAATCAAGTATTTTGGGGACCTGAAAGAAGGATAATGAGATCCTGTAAGTACTTTTAGAAGGGTCATAGCAGTGTGGCTTTTAACAACCTGCCTATATGCTACAGGTTCCTGTACCAACACACTATCACTAATCTAGGAATACACGTGGTTTGTCATAGCTTAAGAAAACAATGAATGAAGTTATAATGTGTCCAGGATGCAGCCAGCCAGGATCCCATAGAGCTGGCTTTGTAACAGCAATGGCTGTTAGGGTCCTCTCAGTTCACTATGGTACTTTTGGCAGGTTCCAGAACCTCTTTTCTGTGCTGCTCAGCAGCTAAAAGCTCAACCCTTGGCCCCAGTAGCCATGAAAATAAAATGCAGGAAGGTTTTCCTCCCACTGCTCCTATAAAAAGGTATTGCTAACAGCTCCTTAGGGGATCTCTTATTTCCAGGCCCCTTATTTCTAACAAAGAATTATCAGTTTGTCTCCACCTAGGATCAAGAACCCTCCTTCCTCCTGTACCTTCACACACAGGATCTCATTCACTTCAACTGGATACAAAGAAATGAGAGACATCTCAGCTGACAAACTGTACTCTGAGGCTCTAAGGGCCCAGCGCCAACAAGACAGCCCCATGCTATTGTTTCCTTATACTGGGATTGAGGAATAAATACCTTCAGTAAATACCTTCAGTCCTCACCTACTGTTTATACATTGATCCTGAAGTGCCTAGGGCTGGCTCCCCTCTCTATATTTAAACCTCACTGACACCCAACAAAAGGTGTGAGGGTGCCTCTGGGTAGCCATATTTTTATCCTATTTCCCACAGGCCCAAAGCTGTAGCAAGTAGGATAAGGCCCGATCCCGTGTGGTTTCCCTCACAATCTTCTCTCCAGGTCTTCAATTTGAGTCTTAAGAAGGCCTGGATTCTTCTCCTTACTGATTCCTCAGACTAAGACCCCCATTTTTCTGTTAGTCTTAGGGAAAAAATATGGGGACTTCTATATGAGACCTTGTGGGGATGACATGAGGGACTCTATGGGAGCACTTGCAATATGGGGTATGAGTACCTTGAATTCCTCATTAGTACCTAGAAATCTCCCCTACTGTCCGGACGCCTTTAAAATCAGATTATTATTTTTACCTCCCTCAGAACCATGTGACAAGAGGTAACAGGAGCTACATACAGGTATCTGTACCCTCTATGAGACCCTACTATTAGGTGGTCATGAGTTTTTTTTAGCTCTCATTCAGGCAAAGTATAAGCTCACTCCTCAGCCCATCTGACTCCTCCAGCCTTCACTGTTCTGACTCTCCAGGGATAGATGTAAGAGGGCAATATATCTTGTGAGTTCTACTTGGAGTTTTCCTAATATAGTGAGGGAAAAGACTGTGGATTTGACTTTCTTATTAGATAGATACTTATCTAAGTCCTCCCCTAATCTTCTCTTTGTCTTTACTTACTGCTTATCTGCTCAAACTAAAGGCTCTCACGTTTCTGAGACACTCTCAAATATTTCTTAGCAGGCCTGTAGTCTCATTAGCTTGCTGTGTAGCCTCCCAAGGCTGATTGATTAACCAGGAAAAAAAAAGAATGTGTGCTATCTTATTATGTGGTGAGTGGATCCTACAGTTGTCAAACTCCTTTCCTTGGCTCCTGGAACTAACTGGGAATTCTCTACCTGTTAAACTGAGGTCGTCCATTCACCTTCCTTACTTGCTTTAGACAAGATAATGAGACCAACGTTATCATACCCACACCTTGAATGACTCACAGGTAGGCATAAGGATTTATGCGGCAGAAAGGCCTCTTCACACCTATACCAAATTAATTCTTGTTAGGAACCAGTTCTCCTATTAATGCTGAATGGGTGCTCTCCAATTAAATCAAATATTAATTTCTCTGAGACCCTCCCTGAATAAAATTAGGTGGTATCTAACCCTGAGCATGCTAACCCTGGATTCTCAAGCCTGAACCTGCAAAATGTGTCCCTAAGATTCTAGCTGGAAGCTGAGCCACTATAACCCTCTCCTTTATATATTGAGAAGAGGCAGGCCTGTGAGATGGCTCAGTGGATAAGCCTAATAACCCAAATTTGATCCTTGGAACCTACATGGTGGGAAAAAAAAGACTGATACCTAAAAGTTGTCCTGTCATCCCCACATTCACATACCAACACATAAACATAAACACACACACATAAATGCAAAAATATCTTGAAACTAAGTAGTAAACAGACTCCCGTTTCTACACTCAGGCACGTTCACCTTTTGGGAATTCTGCTCTGCTGTCCACCATGTGCCGGAAGCAGGAATGGGACTCTTAGATCTAACTGTGCTGGAATCCAGCTCTCAAGCTCTACACACAACTAGTAAGATTTAGAATTCCCCCCTCCACTGATATGAGTCTCCAGTTTTCAAACCCAAGCCAACATCTTGCTGAGTCATTACAAGGGAAGTATGCACCATGTCTGACTACCTTGCTGAAGATCCCCAAAGCTAATATCAGGGGCCTTTGTGTGCTCCCATATTTTTACTATTGGCCTAGCCACTGGCATTTTGGACTGCTTCTCCCTTGTCGTGGCAGCTCATGCCTTTAATCTCAGCCCTCTGGAGGCAGAGGCAGGAGGATCTCTATGGGCTAGATCGAACTCATCCTGGTATACAAAGGGAGTTCCTGGCCATCAAAACCTACAAACTAAACTTAACTAAACAAAACCAAAACGACAAACAACTTTTTAAACCGCCGAATAAACAAAAGTATTCAAGAAACACAACAAAGACCTTGCCTATTCAGCGGCCCCTCCCTCTGTGGTATTACGGCTTTTCTTCTTTTAAAACAAAATTAAATATTTACCTTGGGGGACTCAAGGACCACACGCGTGCGTAAGTCGAAGAACAGAGTCGGTTTTCTCCTTCCACCCTGCGTACCCAAGGAGATGGGTCCTCGGGCCTACAAGAAAAAGCCGAAAAAGCCGCTGAGCAGTTCAGTCTTTCTGGTCTTTCCCTGGGCATGCGTGGGCGGGAGGTAGCACGAGCGGGAGGTAGCACGAGCG
>NC_045030.1:87686030-87695481 GCF_008632895.1 Mastomys coucha
GGAATTCAAGGGTGTCGAGGGGTGTGGGGGCAGGGAGCTGTGGGGGGACGCGGGGGTGTGGGGGGCCTATGGACCCCTCTACTCTCTGAGACCTTCTGACTGGAAATAAGGCTCCAGTTCAGTCCAGTTCAGCTCTGGCCCAGTCCCTCTCCAGGACCTGCTGTGACCATAGCCTTTATCCCTTCGAGAGCGAGGGATAAAGGAGGGCAGACAAACCCACAAGAGCCGGGGAAGGAACATTTTCTGGGGTCTACTCTCTCGTGGGTGATGGGTTAGTCGCTTCAGGGACCTTACCTTGATTCTGGAGAGAAATTCCCCCTTAGCAGACCAGGCAGCGGTGGCGCCGGCAGCAGCCGGAGAGGCAGAAGGATCCTCTCCTCTGCTTCTCCTCGTGAAATCTGCCCGAGATCCTCGCCCACGCCTCTCCAAACGGAAATGAGGAAGAACTATATCCGGTGATATTTGCATAGGGGGTCTCTTAGAGCTAAGGGCAGGTGTGCGGTGCTCAGGGACCATACTGCTTCAGAATCAGCGTTCCTCTGGGATCGATTGATAGACAGAAGAGCTTGAAATGCCTTACTGTATTCACCCAAGTCTCTCAACACCTAAACCAAGTCCAAATAAACCTGCCACGGCCCCCACGTAGGCACCGGAGGCAACCCTCAGAGAACCCCCTCTGCAGGAACCCATGGGCTTAGCAGCAGAAGACTCAGAACTTCATTTGGGGAACAGACCCTGAGAATGGCTTATGCAGATCCTCTCTCACATTCAGATTTTCTCCAAAATTCTTCCTCGGTTAAACTAGAGCCCTACCTACTAGAAATCACTACTTTTCTTTGGAGATATTTCAGGCCGGACATAGGATTGTCTGAGTAATTTTATATGGAAAATTGAAAATCAGGTAGGGATTTCCTTTTTTTTTTTTTTATTTTTTTTTTGGTTTTGGTTTTGGTTTTGGTTTTGGTTTTGGTTTTGGTTTTGGTTTTGGTTTTGGTTTTGGTTTTGGTTTTGGTTGTTTTGCAAGACAGGGTTTCTCTGTGTAACAGTGGCTGTCCTGGAACTCACTCTGTCGACCAGGCTGGCCTTAAACTCAGAAATTCTCCTGCCTCTGCCTCCCAAGTGCTGGGATTAAAGGCATGCGCCACCACAGCCCGGCAGGTAGTGATTTGTTATGTGATGCATCCCCCACACATGGAATTTTTTTTTTTTAGCACAACCTCATAACATTTAAAGTCTTTACATTCTTATTAGGTGCTAGGATTTCTCTTCTAGCAAAATTTAAGGCTGCTCCCATTACACTGTGACCTCACTTCCCTGAAATTTTCTAGGAAGAAATCAGCTTAACATATCGTTCTAACCGAGACTTCCTAGGAAATACAGAACTAAACATTGTGTAGCATCTACCAGAGGGAACATTTCTTGAATGCACACTACATATAGTTCACAGTCAGATGCTGACCAGAACAAATGGCCTGTTTTGAGACTTCTTGGTGGTGGTGGCGCTCGCCTTTAATCCCAGCATTTGGGAGGCAGAGGCAGAGGCATGCAGAGTTTGAGGCCAGCCTGGTCTACAGAGTGAGTTCCAGGAAAGACAGAGCTACACAGAGAAACCCTGTCTCGAAAAACCAAAAAAAAAAAAAAAAAAAAAAAAAAAAAAAAAAAAAAAAAAAAAAAAAACCAAAAAAAAACAAAAAACAGAAAACCAAAAAAACCAAAAAAAAAATATATATATATATTGTTTTTCCCTACAAGTTCTAAGTTAAAAGTGGGGATGTCCTTTTGTTCATGTCAAGCATGGATAACAAGGACACAGAACTGTAGGATCCCACAGTGTCCCATGTGTCTTTCTAATTGTCCTTATTTATGCTTATCATATTTTTAAATATTTATTTGCAGGATAGTTTTTTTTACATTAATTATCTTTTTATTTACATCCCAAATGTTGCTCCCCCTCCACTCCCCCCTCATAGATTTCTTCACTTCATCCTCCTCATTTACCTCTGAGAGGGTGCTCCTCCCACCTCAGGCATCCCCCTTCCCTGGGCCATCAAGTCTTTACAGGATTGGGTGTATCCTCTCCCACCGAGGCCAAGCAAGGCAGTCCTCTGCTACATATGTGCCAGAGGCCTCAGACTAGATCATGTATGCCCTTTGGTTGGTGACTAAGTCTCTGAGAGCTCCCAGGGATCCAGATTCGTTAACATTGTTGGTCTTCCTATGGGGTTGCCAAACCCTTTAGCTCCTTCTTTCTTTCCCTGACCTCAGTCCAATGGTTGACTGTGGGTATCTGCATGTCTTCAGCTCCTGGTAGAGCCTCTCAAAAGACAGCTATGCTTAGGCTCCTAACTACAAGCACAATATAGCATCATTAATAGTGTCATGGTTTGATGCCCACCCATGAAATGGATCTCAAGTTGGTGGTCGGTCCCTCTTTCAGTATCTGCTCCATTTTTGTCCCTGCATTTCTTTTAGGCAGGAACAATTCTGGGCCATAATATTTGAAAGTAAGTTGTCCCCATTCCTCCACTGGTGCCAAAACCTTACAGTAGAAAAAGAAAGCATCTTCAACAAATGATGCTGGTCTAACTGGCAGTCTGCATGTAGAAAAATGCAAATTGATCCATATTTATCATCCTATACAAAACTCAAGTCCAAGTGGATCAAGAACCTCATTATAAAATCAGACTCACTGAATCTAATAGAAGAGAAAGTGGGAAATAGCCTCAAAAGCACAGGGGAAATCTTCCTGAACAGAACACCAATGGCTCAGGTGCTAAGATCACTAATCAATAAATGGGACCTCTTGAAACTGAAAAGCTTCTGTAAGGCAAAGGACAGTGTCAATAGGACACAATTACGAGCTACATATGAGGAAAAATCTTCACTTACTCTATGTCCCAATAGAGGACTAATATCCAAAATATGTAAATAACTCAAGACAATAGATTTCAAAAAATCAAATAACCCATTTAAAAATTGGGGTACAAAGCTAAACAGGGAATCTTGAATGGTTGAGAACCACTTTAAAAGTCATCATCCTTAGTCATCAGAAAAATGCAAATCAAAACAACCTTGAGATTCTACCTTACACCAATCAGAATGGCAAAAAAACAAAAACCTCAGGTAGAGTGAGGTAACTCAGTCAAAAAGAAGACATATGGTATGTACTCACTGATAAGTGGCTATTAGTCCAAAAGTTTGGAATATCTAAGATTCAATTCACAGACCATATGAAGTCTAAGAAGAAGGAAGACCAAAATGTGAATGTTTCAGTGCTTCTTAGAAGGGGGAACAAAATACTCACAGGATGAAATAAGGAGACAAAGTTTGGATCAGAGACTGAAGGAAGGCCATCTAGAGACTGCCCCACCTGGGGATCCATCCCATATACAACCAACAAACCAAAACTCTATTGTGGATGCCAGCAAGTACTTGCTGACAGGAGCCTGATATGGCTGACTCTTGAGAGGCTCTGCCAGAGCCTGACAAATACAGAGGCAGATGCTAACAGCCAACCATTGGACTGAGCACTGGGGCCCCTATGGGGGAGTTGGAGAAGGGACTGAAGGAGCTGAGGGGGTTGCAGCCCTATGGAGGGAGCAACAGTATCAACAGGCCAGACCCCCAAGCTCCAGGGGACTAGACCACCAACCAAAGTATACATATGGCAGGACCCATGGCTCCGGCTGAATATGTGGCAGAGGATGGCCTTGTTGGACATCAGTGGGAGGAGAGGCCCTTGGACCTGAGGGTGTTCAATGCCCCAGGGTAGGGGAACGCCAGGGAAGGAAGATGGGAGTGGGTGGGTGGGTGGGGGAGCACCCTCACAGAAGCAGGGGAGGGGAATGGAATAGGGGGTTTCTGAAGGGGAGACCTGGAAAGAGGAAAACATTTGAAATGTAAATAAAGAAAATATCCAAAAAAAAAAAAAAAAGGAACAGAAAAGGGAAAAGAATGAAAAAGAAGAGAAAAATCTTGAAGAATATGGCTGGATGTTTTCCCTGAAGTTACAGAATAACTACTATAGTGGGGTAAGTAAATGATATTTATCATTTTCTTCCAGTTAAAATTTTACAACTAGCTGAATATTTATGCAAGTTTGAAAGTTGGTATATATGAGGTTTAAGAAAATAATGGGGTAAATGTGATTTTCTTCTCTACCTCATGACATATTATTGCTATTTCACATTACAAATTTGTCTTTTGTAATAAATCTTTAGAAAAGTGAAAAAAAAACCTCAGGTGACAGCATAGGCTGGTAAGGATGTGGAGAAAGTGTAGCACTATACCACTGCTGGTTGGACTGCAAACTGGTACAACCACTCTGGAAATCAGCCTGATGGTTCCTCAGAAAACTGGACATAGTTCTACCTGAAAAACCAGCAAGTCTGGTAAATCCTGGACCTATACCGAAAAGATGCTCCATCATATCACAGGGTACATGCTCCCCTATATTTATAGTAGCCTTATTTGTAATAGGAAGCAACCCAGATGTCCTTCAACTGATGAACAGATACAGAAAGTGTGTTTCATTTACACAATGGAATACTATTCAGCTATTTAAAACAAGGACATCATGAATTTTGCAGGCAAGTGGATGGAACTAGAAAATATCCTCCTGAGTGAGGTAATCAAGACCTAAAAGGACATGCATGGTATGTTCTCACTGATAAGTGAGATATTAGCCAAAAAGTACAGAATATCCATGATACACACCACAGACCCTAAGAAGTTAAACAAGAAGGAAGGCCCAATTAAGGATGTTTCAGTCCCACATAGAAGATGAAACAAAATAATCAAGGGAGGCAAGGGGAAGGAAAGACCTGGATGGGAGAGGGGAAGGAAGAGGAAAAAGAGAAGGACCAGATATGGGGGGAGATAGGAGAGAAGCCCAGAGGACCCGGAGAATGACTAGAAATATGGAGCTGCTGGGAACGGGAAACATCTCAAAAGTCCCAAAGAACATGAGAAGTTCCCAGGACTCAATGGGAGTGACATTAGCCAATGTGCCCAAGAATGGAGAAATAGAATTTAAAGAGACCACCTCCATTTTATACAATGTCACCTTTCTTAAGTTTTCAAATAATTCACATATGTTGGTATGACTGTCTCCTCAATCCTCATTAACCTTGACAGTTGTCTGTTGTTTAAAGGCTTTGAGGGAAATTACATATCCCTGAGCAAACTTGAGCAGTTTGCTGCTTGCAAACCTTAAGGAGAAGTCCCCTTCCCAGGAATGTGCAGTTGAGAAATTTCAACAAAAGACAGGACTTAATTGATAAATTCACCCTTTTCTTCCCAGGTAACTTCCAAGTGATAGCACCAAATGACATTAAAAACACCTTTAGGTTCTACAGAGATGCCTCAATGGTTAAGACCACTTGTTCTTCAATCAGATCTGAATTTTCTTTCCAGCACCTACATAGTGACTCAGGACAATCTGAAACTCCAGTTCAAGGAGTCTAATGTCCCCTTCTAGCCTCCAGGGTCACAAGGCATACACAAAGTGCAGACAAAACACCCATACACATAAGATAAAATAAGTAAAAATCTCTAAAAATTTAATTAACACAGTCTTAAAGCTGATATGATAACAATGTGAAAACTGACAAAACTGAATTGAAATGGAAGAAAAGTAGTGTTAAAATACATTAACCTAATACTCTTGGCTAGTTACCAATTAATCTTTTTAACAATATGATGAACAGTTTGTTCTTAACAATATAGTCTATTTGTTTTATTTTTATTTTGGTATTAACTAATATTTTACAGTACAGTAAGATGTCTTCATCTTTGCTTGTATACTTGAGCTCTAAATAAAATTTTTTATGACAGGAATCTCAAGATAAATATTCTATCAGGGAACACACTGATCATTTGAGTATTTTTGCCATTCGGATAAAGGATCCTTCTAAGACACTTGCTTTCCTTCACAGAAGATGGTTTTCTGAATCTTGGGTCTTTAGAGTCCATATTATTTCTTTTTCTCTTTTATTCACTCTACTCAGTTCTTTTTACATTTTTATTGATTAGATTTTGTGTTCTAATTCAGGATTTTTGTTAAAGTCTATCTTTTCAGTCATCTGAACTCTATTTTGGAATAGTAGGGGAAAACAAATTATAGTTCAGTTCATGGTCAGCATCAATTTGTGATAAGTCAGATGAAGTGGGCTCTTAGAGTACTTGAGACCAAGAATTTAGGCCCAACTTATTCATTTAACAGATGGGTGAGCTTGGGTACATTACCAAACTCAATGAGCCTCAGGCAATGCATCTGCAAGATCAAGTCATATGATCTATCTTATAAGATTAGTAGTATACAGTTAGTGTATGCAAAGCACCTGGTACCATGCCTGGAGTGCACTGAGACTTTAGGAGATGTCTACCACTGCTACCATTATGACAGTTGTTTTAACCACAGAGGATACCATTCCACACTGATGATTTTTTTTAACCCAGAAGATAACAAAAGTTTTAACACTCTAGGACATAAAGCAACACATCAGCTCAAAATGCTACTTACAAAGAAAATTTAAGAACCAGATCCCTCATTAAATCATATTTTCAGTAGAGGTGCCTTTCCACAATAGGTCTTCTAGGATTCTATGTAAGGACCAAATCTGACTTTCTGCCCCAATAGGTCAACCTTTTGATTTTGCAATATGGTGTAATCTATAAGTGTTCTGGGCCACAGTCAGAGATATCCTGGGGTCTATGCAACCCTCTGGCTACAGTTTGAGTACATCTAAAGGTGTTCTTGTTTTCATTTATTTAACCATTACTCAAAAATTCCATATCTTCTTTGCTTGTGTACACACACACACACACACACACACACACACACGCGCGCATGCGCACAAACATGTGCACGCTCACACATGCATGCTTGAAAACAAAAATTTAATATCCTTTTAGTGGATGTAACAAAAAGTGTTGTCCTGGTGGCTTCTGAATTTCTAACCTCAAAGAGCACAGGACATTTTATCTGCATGCTGCAGATGGAGATTCTCTCTGTTCTATGCCTAGAATCTCAGCTCTGAACATCTATATACATTTTCATCTAGCTACTATGCAGTCAATTTATATGTACCTGTCACTGAGGGATATGCAGATATCCAGGATAATATTAGCTTATCAAAGAAATTTTATATTAGGAATCCTCATTGGGAGCCCCTTACATTTTATCCTCTTCATTAACTTCTCTTAGAAAGTGTCTGATCACCTTCCTTCTATTATAGATTCTCTGTGTTTCTCTCGGTATGTCTCTGTCTCTGTGTATCTCTGTGTCTCTGTCTCTCACTGTGTGTCACTGTGTCTGTCTATCTGTATGTCTGTCTCTCTCTCTCTCTCTCTCTCTCTCTCTCTGTGAGTGTGTGTGTGTGTTCAGATGTGAGTTTGTATAAAGGCACATGCACATGTATGTAGATGATAGTGGTCAGCCTCAAGTGTCAATCCTTATGCACTGTCAAACTTGAGTTTTTAGAGAAGGTCTCTCACTGGCCTGGAGTTCACTGTGTGAGTGACTGGCTAGTAAGTGCCAGAGGTCGGTCTTTACTTCTCCAGTGCTAACATTACAGGTGGGCATCCAGACACGTACCTGTATGGTGAACACTCTTTAGACTCTAACATTTGGTGTACCAGAGTTGAGTTATTTTGCTCTGCTTCTTTTATGCTTACTTATATCCTTTCATAAAATAGATGCTCAGTTAATATTCAAGTAACCAAAATGCAAATATGCACTAAGTCAAATTGGTACTTTTTTTCTTACATTCCTAAAACAGCTATGTATACAATCTACATACATGTACTTAGTTTCATAGAAAAAAGACTAAAATAATAAAATAGCCACAATTTTAGCACCATTTTGGTATTTTTTTTACTGCCTTAACTTTATTGAAGGAGAGGTTTTCTTTTTTGCACAAAATCATTAATCTGATGTCACATTTTTTTTTGGATCACATATATGTAAGTATGTTTGAATTGTTTTATACAATATCAAATTTCTTACTCTGCAACCTGATAGATTCCAAAAAGTGTGTTATCAGTGCCATTCACAAACCGGAATTGTGAAAATAAACTTTAAACGTTCAACTAAAACAAAGAGCACTTAACATTAGAAAAGGCCCCTAAATATCCAGTTTACTTATATTTTACACAAACACATTATAGACTTTGTTTTCACCAGCTTCATTTGGGTCTTCCACTAGTTAAAAGCTTAGCTGCTTTCATTATCAAAAACCAAATACCTTGCTTCATATTTCACTAGGACTGGAAGGATCCCACAGCCATTACAGCAGAATAACCCTAGTTTTGGCAGAAGTGAGAAGCTTCAGCTTAAACTCTGGCTTCGGTTTCTCTCCATCATCTTGTGAAGTGTCTTCATGATGAAATGGATAGACCCAGGGAATGGTATTCTTGAACTCGGCCAATAACTCTTTAACTTTAATCTTGCTGTATTCAGTGTGTGAGCTCAGAGATTCCACACAGATTGAGGCTCACTGCTTGAAAACTCTTGCTACTCGTGGTGTTTATACCACTGAATCTTGGGTGATGGGCTTTCAGGATCCCCCAAAGATTCCTGGCTTCCTCCTATCACAGAATTCCATTATAAGAAT
The DNA here is from genome assembly GCF_008632895.1 of Mastomys coucha. Classification (NCBI taxonomy): domain Eukaryota; kingdom Metazoa; phylum Chordata; class Mammalia; order Rodentia; family Muridae; genus Mastomys; species Mastomys coucha. Next base: position 87,694,646 of record NC_045030.1, read on the forward strand.
TCTTGAAAGTCCTCAGAGACATTTAAAACAACACAGTCAGGAGAAGTATCATAAATCCATTCTTTTTTGCGTGTGTATGTGCATGTTTGTGTATATGTACAAGTATATATATATATATATATATATATATATATATATATATGTTTGCACATGCATTTGTATATTCCTCTGTGAATGTAGAGGCAAGTTGTCAAGCTTAAGTATGATTCCCTGGGAGCTGTTAATCTTATTTTTGTAAGAAACTATTTATCATTAAAATTTTAAAAAATAAAAATATGCAAGAGTAAAAAATATGTGAACTCTCTGAAATAATAAATGACAATCTTATGCTATATAAACTTTGTACCTTTCAAATAAAATCTAGTATTTACAGTAAATGATTTACAGTCTTAGTATTTGCAGTTTATATTGTATATACACACGGGATGTCTCATTTATTTCTTATACTGGTCTTTTGACATGCAACCATTTATTATTCTTATTTTATGGCTAATTGACTCAGTCATATACTAACAAGTCACCAGACTAAAAAAAATCTTGGCCCTTTGAATTACTTAGTTCTATCTACTCTTCTACCCTAGATTGACTATTGCATAATGTAGGGATGGTCTGTCTGATATAAATAAAGTATCTGATTAAAAGGGGGAGGGAAGAAGGGCTTGCCAAGTAAGCAGGCCTATCTGAACAGGCCTTAGGGAAGGGTCCTTATATCTCTGCATTCTCAGTACTGACATTACAAGTACATGTTACTATACCTGTTTAAAAAAAAAACATGGGTACTGGGAAACAAACACAGATCACCATACTTGTATAGCAAGCGCTTTACTACCTGCCCT
>NC_045030.1:87695491-87709620 GCF_008632895.1 Mastomys coucha
AACTAAGTAGTACCCTCAGAGCTCCCAGGGTCTCAACCACCAACTATAATTAGTATTTTTATTTTATACTTGTATGGCAGATACTTCATAAATATTCTTGCTTTCATATCTAGAAAGGACCTTTGTGTGAGCTCTCAGTGAAAGTTGGACCTTAAAGGAATGCACATTTTCACCATGTTGGCTCTTGTCACATTCATTACATCCTGGACATGAAGCATCTGCAGCAATGGTGATAGAGAGTGGAGCTTTAAGAGGATCCTTGAAATGCAATCACTACATTTACTCTGGAAACATCAACTGAAATAGGAGAGTGAAAGAAGTGTTATATGGCAGCTGTGTTCCCTAGTACCTGTGTCAGGACCAATCTGGCTATAGTACAGCCTTCATCACCAAGCAGGAAAGTAGAATATTTGGGAGATGATAGCACCTAGATGAAGTTTGACAGTGAAGGTTAACTCTGGACCAGCAATCCCAATGCCATGGCCATACTCCAGAGTAACTCTTGTTTTTCTTCAGTTTCTTGAGGTTCAATTTTTTTCCTGACTTCAATTTTTATCACTCATTGATTATTTTATATACATTGCAAATGTTTTGCCCCCTACCAGTCTCCTCCAATCTTGCTCTTCAGAAGTGTTAGGGTATCCATGGCTTGCTGTAGTAAAAGAGCTAGATTCTGATGATGCCAAATTGCATTGGCATCTGTTGATTATGTTTTTGCATTTGCCTTTTGTCATCTGGATGTTTACTGGGGCTGGGTATATAGGATTGGAGCAGACTTCCTTGGAGGCAGGTTGAACTGTTTGTCCAGGTTAGAGCAGGCCTCCTGGGAGGCAGGCAGAGCTGAGTTTCTGAGTTGAGCTGGCTTCCTGTGCCCTTGGTTAGAGCATGTGTCCTGTGTCCCTGGTTAGGGTAGACCTCCTTGAATACAGGTAGGGCTATGGGGTCAGGAAGCAGGCATGCTGATCTGCCCTAGGTGCAACTGGAGGTGCTAATGAGAAGGTTGATGGAGGTCTGACAGGGCAGGACAGATCCCGTGTCTGCTGGGCTCTGTCGGGGTTCCAGTTGGTGTGGATATTGGGGAAGGGGTCTCACCTGTATTCCTGGAGACTGGCAGGCCTGTGGGGTTGGGTAGCAGGCATGCTGATCTGCCACAGGTACAGGTAGAAGTGCAGACCAGCAGAATAACCCTTTTGACCAATGTAGTTAGGACCAGTGATGGCCAGGTTGGGCACTGACCCTTCCACCTGATATCACCAAAACCTCCTAGATGGAAAAGCCCTAGAAACCTGGTGACAAGGAGATTCATGAACCTGCATCCTGGTTCCCATTATCAACCCAGCCTGGGCAGCCCCAGAGAATGTCTCTATTGATGCTATCATTTTTGGAGGCTGTAGATGCAAAAGAGTATGCCTAGTGTACGAAGCCTTCAGCTAGACTCATGGGATGTCTGTGGATAGCTCCATGTCATCAAAGTCCACTGCAGCTACCGAACAGAAATAAGACATCAATTTGCCATGTGGCATTTTTCTAGTTAAACTTAGATACTACCTGAAACACTAATCTAGATAGAGAGACAGAAAGGAACCAGGCTGTTCTGTATCTTCCTTTTCAACTGGCTCCTGCAAGATGAAGCAAGCAAATTCCTATGACCAGGCTTTGGGAAGAATATTCTTAAGCTAGAGTATATCTGTCAATGATTAGAGGGAAAGGACAGTGCCCAAGAGAAACCTATTTGGGTAGTACCAAAGGAAGGAGTCCTAGATCTCAATGCCCTCAGAGTCATAGACACAATTCAACTATTCTCCACCCCCAAGGACTTCTGGGTAAAGGAGATTTTTGATATCCAAAGATACTTGACAGATCAGGTCAACCAGGATCAGCCTAAGGAGATGTTGGCTGAGCCTGGGGGGACAGGTTCATAGGCTAGCAAGAGCACAACACCCTCAGCTGGAGTTATGAAACTTGCAGACATTACAGAAAAGATAAGCAATTTGAGTTTAACTAGTGGGTGAGTACCAGAAGTCCAGGCCACGGACTCTATGCTTTAGACAACTATGCTGTTTTCACTTCCCAGTTTTCTTTATAGGCCTTCTTCTAATACAAGTCTCAACACTGGTTTACATAGTAGGAACATCTGCAAGAAGTCATTATTCTTATCTTTAAAAATATAACCTAGTGTGGTAATTCACATCTTTAATCCCAGCACTCTGGAAGTAGAGACTGGCTAATCTCTGGAAGGGTTAGACTGGCCTGTCTAGTCTACATAGCAAATGTTAGGACAAATAGGACCACATAATGGGACCCTATCTCAACAAACAAACAAACAAACAAACAAACAACAGCGCACAGCAAACTCCTCAGTACAGAGGGTTAGGACTATTTGTTCCACACCCACATGCAGGACCTTCAATCTCTATTGAAGTTGATTCTCCTGTTAGTGCCATTAGCCTCCCACCTGACTGGAACCAGGAGTTATAAAGCACTTATGAAAGCATATTAAGTTTTAAAACAGCTGAAGTTTTTCCTCTTCTTCTTCTCCTTCTCCTTCTTCTTCTTCCTTTTCTTTGTCTGCCTTCAAACTCACACTGTGTGGCAAAATAAACTTGAACTCCAGATCTTCCTCTCTCTACATTCTGAAAACCATGTGCTTTGAAAGCCAGCTGGACAACTCCCACTTCTACAACATCATTTGTGCTGTAGGCACTGTTCTAAGAACACTATGGAAAGCCCTTTTAGGAAAGTGCCATTTTACAAATCAAGAAATGAAGTTGGATTAAGCATAATGGCACATGTCTTGAAATCCTAGCACTAGAAATCTCAGGGCAAGAAAACTTCATACATAGTGAGATGCTATCTATAAAGAAAGAAAACCAAAAAGACTTGAACTTCAGAGGTGAAGGAGTTGGGAAGGGTCTGGGGAAATTGGTGAGCAAAAGTAAATTTGATCAAAAGAAACTGTATACCCATATGAAATTCTCAAAGAGTAAATAAAACTATAAAATGTTTTTAAAGTAAGAAAAAGAAGAGACCAGGTGACTCAGCTACTTTGATAGAAAACAGTGAGGCCATGTGAGCCACTGCATCAGGAGATATTATTTTGTCTTTTAGGAAGATTCTCCTGCAGGTTTCAGGGTAAGTATTGTTCTGGAATCCAACTGATCTGTTTGTCTTATTCAGTCTGTACACTGATAGCACAGTAAAGCAAGGTATTTTTCCCTCAGGCTACAACCCAATACTGTACCTATATTTAACTTGATAGACAATAGGACACAGACTCTGTTGAAGAGTGCAGATGTTGCTTTAAGTTTGACTTCAATATTTTCATGTTAACTCTTGACAGGACCTGGCCCTCTTTTCCATTACAGCTCTGAGATTGACATTTTATTTTTGTGGGTTGTTTATTTAGTTGAGAAGAATCTCATTAGGTAGCCTAATTTGGACTCAAATTTGGAGATATCCTACTTTAGACCCCCAAGTGCTGGGATTATAGGTATGTGCTCCTGTTCCTGTCTCTGAAGTTTATACTTGAAAGTTCCTTAGAGAATTTCTAAGCTCAGTGGTAGATCATTTGCTTAGTATATGGGATTCTAGGGTGATTCCTCACTGTTGCAAACAACAACAGCAACAAACCCTATAAAATGTACTGATGGGTCAAAATCTTAAAAGATATGTCAAAGTCAGAAAGGCAGACACTAAATATTTCTTTCATTAAAAATATCTAGACTAAAAAAAAGACATGAAAGTACAAAGGGAAATATATTGGGGGCACAAGAGATCATTACGATGATGAGTGGGATAAGAGCCGATAAATGCAGGATACATATGATTGATGTATATTTAATATGTATATAAAATATTATGTTGAAACTATTATTATGTACAAAACTATGTACTACTAATAAGTAAATAACAGGAGGATCATCCTCACCATCTCTCTCCCAGAGAAAAGAAGCTTTCTGGGACTCATACAAGGAAGTGTAAGGGTGAATCATTCAACCATCCCTGCCAAGGAACATGCAGTGATGATAGCTCAGTAGACCCTGCCAGTCTTGAGCTCCTCAGGCCCTACATTCTTACTCAGTGTCCTCATCTAAGAACCCTGCAGGGCCTTGGTCCTCCTTGTTCACTGATGACTGCACATTAAGACTAATGGTCTCATTTCCTCTAGACCAGAGGCAAGAAACAATGGGCATCCATGAACTAAATGATATATTTATCTTCACAGAATTAAAACACATCCCTTCCCTAGCAAAAATATAAAGAGAATAAGAAGACACCACACAAAAATGGAGAAATAAAACTTTTGTAAAGAACTACTTAATAGAGGGCTGTTTCATAACATTCAAGAGTATCTACAACTCTATAATAAATACAAAATTCAATATAAAATGGAGAAAAGATCTGAAAAGATGCTTCCCCAAAAGATATAGAATATAAATATGTATGTCCTAACATCACATGCCCTAGAAAAATGCAAATTAAAATAAAAATGCAACTCCCCTTCTACTAGAAGAGTCCAAATACAAAAAACATTGATGACAGAACATCTTGGTGGTAAGCAAAAGTTTCTGAGGATGCTAGAAAATGCCAGTAACATCTCTGCTCGGAAAATATCCCCCAAAACAGAAAGAGAGGAAAGAGTAAAAGTTGGGGACAACTTGGAGACACTGAATTTCAGCTTGGGCTAGATAGTGTTTCTCACAAGCATGGACATGGCCCTTCTCATCTTGAGACATGGTGACTAGTCGGAGACAAATGACAAGAGTGTGAACTGAAGTGCAAGTGATGCAGGAACCTAAATATTGTGCAACAAAAGCCCTCATTCGTCCCTAGTGAAGATGGAAAATAGTACAATCAGTTTGGAAAACAATTTGGACGTTTCCTACAAAACCACAGACTTTTACCATAGAGTACAACCATTATGCTACTTGATATTTATCCAAATAAGTAAAAAACTTAACATCCATACAATAATCTGCACAGAATAATTTGACAAATTTTTAAAGATTTATTTATTTAGTTTATGTATATGAATATACTGTAGCTGTACAGATGGTTGGGAGCCATCATGTGATTGCTGGGAATTGAATTCAGGAACTCTGCTCAATATGTCCCAAAGATTTATTATTATACGTAAGTACACTTCAGACATACCAGAAAAGGGTATCAGATCTTATCACAGATGGTTGTGAGCCACCATGTGGTTGTTGGGATTTGAACTCAGGACCTTCAGAAGAGCAGTCAGTGCTCTTAACTGCTGAGCCATCTCTCCAGCCTGATTTATGATAATTTAATTTGTAGTTGCCCAAATTCCCAAACTGATGGCAATCATGATTTTTGTCAGTTTGTGGTCAGATAGATTGGTGGTACATTTGGACTAGGTCATTAAAAAATAGAGACTTGGCCTCTAGTTGTGACTTAACTACTTCAAATGGACATAACTTGGACAAATATTATATGTTAAAGGCTCTACAAACTGGCTTTTCTTCAAAAAAATGAGTTATTAAGCCATGAAAAGATACAAAAGACATATATGCATATATTATTTAATGAAATAAATAAATATGGAGAGGTTTCTTGGTGAATATTCTATTCAAGATTCTAGGGAAAGGCAAAACTGTGCAGACAGTAAAATGTCAGCAGTAACTAGCACTCAGAGGGAAGTGTGGCATGACCATAGAGGACAAGGCATGTTTTTCAGTGAAGTGACGCTTTAATGATGAATATAAATTATGAAATTTATCATAACTCCACACAATACACAACACCCCAAGTGAAGTATAACATAAACTATGGACTTTAAAATCCGACATAATGATATGTAAATACCAATGTACTAATGTATAAGAAATGTACCACTATACTATGGGATGCTGTTAGCAGGGAGGTTATCTATATCTGGGAACTCAAGTTGCATAGGAACCCTCTACATTCTGTTCAGGGTTTTGTAAACTTAAAACTGCTCTAAAATAAAGTCAGTTCTTTAAAACCATATGAAATCTTCTGCCTCGTTCTTTTCTCCTTAATATAAGGACCGAATACAAGGGACCAACGGGCCAGGCCATTTGTTTTCTCACACATTCATTTATAGGAAATTTTCCCCTGTGCCCATGTGCTTGAGGCTCTTCCCCACTTTGTCTTCTATTATTTTCAGTATATCTGGTTTTATGTGGAGGTCCTTGATCTACTTGGACTTGAGCTTTGTACAAGGAGATAGGAATGGATTGATTTGCATTCTTCTACATGCTAACTACCAGTTGAGCCAGCACCATCTGTTGAAAATGCTGTCTTTTAGCCGGGCAGTGGTGGTGCACTTCTTTAGTCCGAGCACTTGCACAGAGGTAGGCGGATTTCTGAGTTTGAGGTCAGCTTGGTCTACAGAGTGAGTTCCAGGACAGCCAGGGCTATACAGAGAAGCCCTCTCTCAGAAAAAAAATGCTGTCTTTTTCCCACTGGATGGTTTTAGCTACTTTGTCAAAGATAAAGTGACCATATGTGTGTAGGTTAATTTCTGGGTCTTCAATTCTATTCCATTGATCCACATGCCTGTCACTGTACCAATACCATGCAGTTTTTATCACAATTGCTCTGTAGTAAAGCTTAAGGTCAGGGATGGTGATTCCACCAGAGGTTCCTTTATTGATGAGAATAGTTTTGGCTATCTTAGGTTTTTGTTATTCCAAATGAATTTGCAAATTGTTCTTTCCAAGTCTGTGAAGAATTGAGTTGAAATTTTGATGGGGATTGCATTGAATCTGTAGATTACTTTCAGTAAAATGGCCATTTTTACTATATTAATCCTGCCAATCCAGATCTCAGTTCTCCTTCACTGTACTTTATTAGATGTCTAGCAAAGTCTGAGACTCCGTATTTCTTGACCTAAAGACTTTCCTAGAAAAAATATAGTCTAAGTAACAAGGAAGGCCCAAAGTATGTGTGGGGGTGCTTGAATTTCAATGAGGAGAACTAGACTAGATATGGGGGGTATGAGGAGGAGGAAACATGGAAGGGAAACAGTGGGGATGGTAACAGGAGGAACGAGATGTGGGAGGATAGAGAGAGAGAATGCTCAGAGAGAAAACTGGATTGGGAGGTGGCATCTCTGTGACTAGCTAGAAACGTAGGACAATGGAAACTCCCAGGAATGTATAAGTGTGACCTGAGCTAAGACTCCAAGTAATGGGGACTATGGAGCTCAAACCTACCGTCTTCTGTAACCAGGCAAGACTTCTAATAGCAGGACTAGGGCACCAATCCATCCACAAAATCTCCCACCTACAATTTGTTCTGTCTACAAGAATATAGAGACTGAACTGCCAACCAGAGAGCATGCATGGGACAGACCTAGACCCCCTACCCATATGTAACAGTTGTGCAGCTTTGTCTTCATGTGGGACTACTAACAGCAGAAGCAGAGCCTGTCTCTGATAACATTGCCTGCCTTTGGATGTCTTTCCCCTAACTCAGTAGAAGAGACACCTAGTCTTACTGAATCTTAATATGCCAAAGCTGGTTGCTATCTATGGGAGGCCTCCCCTTTTCTGAGGAGAAGGAGAGGAGGGGTGGAGAGGTTGGAGGTGAGGTGAGAGGGAGGGACTGGAGGGGAGGAGAGGGAGGGAGGGGAAGCTTGGGATGTAAAGTAAATAAATAACTTAATTAAAAAAAAAACTCTACCTTCTGTGTAGCTCTCATTAATGGGATTGAAGGTGACTTGACTATTTTTTCTGCAAATATCCTTTATTTCTCAGATGTGGCAGGCAAAAGCTGAAAAGACATCTCAGTCAGCAAAGCTTACTGAACCTGAGTTCAGTGCCCTGAAGCTGAGTGTGATGTGTATTCCTAGCGCTGGGCTGGCAGACATAAGCAGATCCCAGGGGCTTGCTGGCCAAGTACTAGGCCAAGAAAAAGGCCTGAGGACAAAAAAGTGGATAGCTCCTGAAAACAAAGAACAACCACAGTTGACCTCTGACCTCTTCACCCACCTGTCTCCAGTCCAGAAGTTTCAGACAGATTGCTGTTTTGTGTTGGATTTCTCATTGGGAGTCCTAACTCAGGATTCTAAGTCTAATTCACAGTAGGACCTTCCTTCTGCTAAGCAGTGTCTGAAGGCAGTTTTTGTACCTGAAATCTCTAATGTCTGACAGAGAATAATATAAAGGTCTCACTGAGAGAGGCTTTGTAGTTTTAGCACTATTCAGATTGTTTACTTGGTACCTATCATACCTAGAAAATCCTCCTTCTCAAGGCCAGAGTCAGGCAGACTTGAGACCAAAGTGTTAACTTTCCAGAAACTTCCAAAGGAGAAATTAGCCCCATTCAGTGAAGGCTGTCTGTGAACTCTGTGACCTGACCACAGTGATGGGATACTATGGACCACTTGGCTCTGGGTGAGTGCTTCTGGAGTTTATCTTTCTCATCAGGGTCTTCAGTTTCTCATAGATTTAAGACTACTTCCACTGATGTGAGGCAATCTTCCTTAAGGTAAGGCAGACCCTGAGAACCTTTAGTAATTATTAGGGTAGGAAAAGCTCTGGCTGAAGCCCCTGCCTGATATACCCTCTATCTTCTCCTCTTATAGTAATCTCTTTCACTTTATTCATATTCCTGATCACAGAATCACTGAGAAACAATTCTATGTTCAATTTCCCTGTACTATAGGGAAATCATAACATAGGGCTGAGACCATGGACAGATAATTCTTTAGAAAAACACAGGATTGTTCTATTTTTTTTTCATTAAAAGTCAGATTTGGCCTCATATATTTACATTGAAAAGGCTATAATTTTCTAAAAGGAAATTGTCCAGAATGATGGAATACGAGCATGTTAGCTTTTGAGTTTATCTGATTTACACACATAATCATTATTTTTACCAGTATTTTCTTTCTTTCCTTCATTCTTTCCTCTGCCTCTCAGACAGTTTATTGTTCTAGTTATGTATTTCAATTTAGTGGATTAGACACAAAATCTCTCCCAAAACAAACAAAAAAACATGGTTGGGCTGGAGGATGGCTCAGAAGTTAAGAGCACTGACCGCTCTTCCAGAAGTCCTGAGTTCAATTCCCAGCAACCACATGGTGGCTTACAACCATCTGTAATGGGGTCCAATATCCTCTTCTGGGGTGTCGGAAGACAGCTACAGTATATTCACATAAAATACATAAATAAATAAACCTTTTAAAAAAAACAAACCTCAGGATCCTTTGGCAGGGTCTAGCCAGATGGGTTCACTTTATCCTCTTTCTAATGCCCAGGCTAGCCTGGGTTCCACACCAGTTTCTTGGCCTAGTCTGGTCACTCTTGCCAGAGCTGTCCCCAAAGTCTCTACTTCTGCCAAGATCTACTCTGACTGTCCCAAGCCTACCGGACCCTCCAATACCACTTCTAATCTCCAGGGAAAACCAGATGCTCAATAGCTTTTTCCAGAGCCCAGGACCTGACCAACCTAATCTAGAGGTCCCATTTGACGCATATCTTACCTGTTAAGACAGTCATATCCTGCACATCCTTCACCAGGGTCTTGTGGGGTAAGTGGACCAGGCCATAAGACAGAAGAACTGGTAAATTCGAGCAGGCCCAAATCCCAGAGAATCTTAGAATTGAGAAAGGCAGGCATGGGGCCCCTCCCTGCCACACTCTACTTGTTCTGGAACACAAGACCACGACACCCCACTGAGGGGGCCATGACAACCAGTCTTGTAGGGACAGCACCTGAAGTCCCTCCCCATACAAATAGAGCATCCCTAACATCTCAGACTGAGCCAATAGGCAGCATCTACTCTTGGACCCCACACTACTCCCAAAATATTTATAAGGTCCCTATCTACATGGAATAAAGAGCATGACTTATTTCACCAAGAATCATCAGAGAGTGGCTGTTTTATTGAGCTATAACACTCTTGGGAAGAGTTTTTTTCTTCCCCCAAAGAATTTGTTGCTGGGCCTTGGATCTACCCAGAAGGCCTGGCTCATGCCCCTGCTGCAATTGCTGCAGCTACCAGCTGTCCAAAGCTGCCCAAAGCCACTTGCTCTTGATTGTAGCTATTTCTCACTGTCTCCTTGCCTAGCAGCTCCAGCTGTGGTTCTCAGCTGCTTGCTGCAGCTCTGCCTGCCATCACTGCTGCCACTGGCACTGGTACTGCTATGGTAGTGTGAAAGTGCTCCCCCTGGTGGAGTGGATAAGGGACAACTAGAAGGCTGATCAGCTCAGGTACCACCTAGGCCCAGATCCATGGCTTTGACTTGACCCACCCCAAATCTACATCATTTGTGAACAGTTGGGGTGAGTGAAACAGCCAGTCCAGCTGATCCAAAGCTGCAGGATCTCCATGACACAGGGCAATATCAGGATAACCAGGAGAAGTCCTGGTGTGGATACAATATTGATTGTGTCACAGAAGTCAGAGACCTCAAACCAGAACAATGACTCATTGCAATGGACATTTGCAAGTGAAGATGTGTGTACAGAAGGATATACTGTGAGCCACACTGTGATATACTACAGCTTCCATGATGAGATATTTCTATACTTTAGGGTGTGTGTGTGTGTGTGTGTGTGTGTTCATTTTATTTTAGGGGAGAGGTTCAAGGATGGAGTGGGATACAAGGGGATGGGGAGATGAGTGGTACTGTGGTACATGATGTGAAACTCACAAAGAATCAATAAAAAGGGATAGCCCATGGAAAGCTGGACAGAAACATTACAGTCACCATAGAAAAGTCAAGTTGAAGCACATACAAAATTGGATCCTTAAGCTCACAGTAAACACGAAAATGGAAAGGAGAACAATTTAGTCCACTACATCAGATCTGCATGAATCCCAGCTTGCAGATGACACCATGTTCACTGGGAAAATTGAGAAGTAGTGAGTCTTTATATTGTTTGGGAAAGACTTTGCATCACCAATATGGGAGCTGAAGTTGTAAAGCTGAAGTTGTTTGTTATTATGTGGCAAATCTATTTTTTATTTTTGGTAAATAAATGGCTTTGGAAAAACTCAAAAAAAGTTAAATAATATGCATTCTTATGTCTCCTTGCAAACCAATATCAAACCACTATTTATTTGGAAAAATAAATCATTTTACAAGGAAAAAAAAGTGGGGTGGCTGAATAGGAAACGAAATCCCTCTATCTTTTGTCTAGCATTAAATATAAGACCCAGCACTGTCATAAAGTGAAGGGATAGACAAAAGTACTCCAATCCAACAGGCACAGGAAACAAGGAGAGGTTGCTATCCTAGTATGTCCTACTCAGTCAGACCAGCCGCTTTTGTTCAAGCCCTGTAGTTTACCAGTTGTGTGAAAATGCACATTACCAACATCTGTGAGCTTCAGGGCTTTCATATGTGAAGTGACAATGAAAAGCCTTGTCTTTCAGGAATGCTTAAATGTGTATTAAATATGTAAAATTATGGAACTATTTTTTTAAATGTAACTTCTTGTTATGATTCCTTTTCCTTCAATATTGCAGTGCAACACACTATTTTTTAAAGCCAGGAACTATGTTGGAAATTATAGCATATTCCAGGACAAAGAAAACCCTCTCAGATAAAGTGAAACTTACTATGGGAAACTAAGTACTATTTTTTTTTCTTATGAAAAATCAATTTCAGTGTGAAGTCGACTTCCTCAGTTGATACAACATAATTTTTTTGTTGTTCATTTGTTTTGTTGCTTTGTTTTGGAGAGAGTGTTTCAGTGTAGCCTTGGTTGTCCTAGAACTTTCTCTGTAGACAGGGTTGGCCTTGAACTCAGATGTGCTTGTCTCTACCTTGACAATGCTAGGTTTAAAGGCATGTGCCACCACTGCCCAGAACAGCACAATATTTTTTAAAAACATACTTCAGGGACCCTGAAATTTCCCTTCCCTTGAGTTGGCATTAAAGTTAAGCCACTTCAACTTTTATCCCTCTAACCTCTTCGTAAAATATTTGAAAGTTGCCAAATCACACATAGTGTAACCTGTGGAGTGTCCTTTTAAGGAGTACACTCTGGATGATCCAGTCCATGACAAAGAGTGTCAGCACAGTATCTTCTAGGTGTCCTACTTTCCTTGAGGAATTGCTTCTTTCTTATATTATGAGTGTAAAGAACACTCAGGGTGATCTTTAACTCCTGGAACAGCCTTACAGGATACTTTCTAGTCTTGCCAGTTTCTCCCCAATTAATACCCAGGACATTTTCCCTTTCACAGTTTCATTTCTTAACACTGAGGGTTTCACTCCCACATCCTAAGCTAACCCTACCCGGTAGCCACATTTAAATTCTTTCCCACTGAAAGCCTTGAGGTTTCCCAAGACCCAACATTGTATTAATCAAATAATTGGTAGTTGATTACATTCTTGTAAAATCCTCTTCCTTCTCTTCCTTTTTCTGGACAGGATAATTAATTGTATGGGTATTTACAACATCTTTGTTATCTTAGCCCTCCAGTATTAGCATGCAATCACTAAGAGTAGATGGTCAAATTATGTTTAGGGAACAATTAAATCAAGAGCATTTGGGCCTAACTGAATATTACTTATGTGCACAATTTTTAATTGAAATGTTTTCATATAATAAAATTTGATAACATTGTTTCCCCTATTCAACCTCCTCCCAAACAAATGAAGCAAAGACATTTATATATTTTCTGATGTGTTAGAACGGCGGGTCCCATCAGAACATACCACACTAGGCCCAAACAGTTCCACGTGTAAGAAGTTTAATTGAGAAGGAGAGAGGAGGCAGTAGCGGAAAGAGAGGAGGGAGAGAGAGAGAGATGGAAGAATGTTCCATATATATATGGGTTCTGACATAGTGGCTGCAAGTAAAGGTGGGAGGTGAGCCCAACGGATTCTGGGAATATGGTGGCTGTTGCCCTGGCAATAGGTTTGTGAGACCCACCCATACGACTCCACAGGTTTTTGAAGCCCTGATGCTAACATACCTCCCTTTTTGATATTATAAAGAGAAGGAAAGTAAAAGGGAAGGGGAGGTCGATGGTGAAAAGGGAACGGGAACGAGGGCGTCATGTCTCTTAAGCTACTTCCTGCTGTCTAGGGGCATTGTCAATGGGGGGTAGCTGGCTTTCAACATCGGGATCCACTTGGTAAATGTTCACATCAGGTTCCTCTGTGAACACCGGCTCATCTGTGGGCAGAGGCTGATTATTCTGTAACAGGAGCTGATTAATAGCTTGGTTAGAAATTTTTTTGTATTTGTTGTTGAAGAAATGTAGAAACAAGATTAATGGGGCAGGGAGCAAATAATAACACCAGGAAGATGACTAGGAAAGGAGTTACAAATGGGAGCATCCACTTCCATATGGGGTTTTCAAAAATCCCAGAACTGGAAGTCCCACGGTCCCTGAAATTTTTTATGTCTGACTGTAGCTCCTGGATTTTATTTCTTTATCCTGGATTGGTTGACGTAGAAGCAACATTCTTCTTGGAGGAACAGCCAAAGACCAACTTCTTTAGCTATCAGGATATCTAGTCCCTGTCTGTTCTGAAGCACCATGGCTGCCAAAGAATCTATCTGTTTTTGGATAGTAAGCACAGTTTCAGACATTTTTTGAAGATCGCTTTGAAACTGGAAAGTGAATGTATTATATTAAGTCATGGAAGTTGTTATCCCTGCAACTCCAGTACCTATGGCTATTCCTGTAGCAGCTAAGAGTGGCACAACTTGGACTGCCCTCTTATGTTGGACAGCTATCATATCTACAACTGGGATTGGCAGGGGTTCGTTTCCCTGGATCACTCAGTTCAGGGAAAAGAAGTACTAGTGTGTAAACTCCTGACCAGCTAGCAGGTAGGCGATGATATGCCTGAGTGCCACAAAGAATTGACGTGTTTTGGATTATAGAGCATTGTGGCAGAGATGATATATCAAGGGTTATGGTTCTATTGTAGTCTAGAGCTCAGCATTCCCACTGAATGAGTCCCAGAGGCCTTAAAACAGGTTGCCACACCAAAGAGAGGGACAAAGGTAAGGTATGGAGTCATGGTGACATTGGAGCCAGGGCAGTTGACAAAGGGTGAGGTAACGTTACTTGGCAGTATCTATCACCGGAGATGATGTAAGTGACAATTGTGAGTTAGTTCCAGGGGGTACACATAACCAGCAATCCTTAAAGCATCCAGGTC
>NC_045030.1:87710832-87714617 GCF_008632895.1 Mastomys coucha
GGGACACCAAACCAGGGGATGATCTCTTGGAGGAGGAGATCAAAGACTGTCTGAGCCCTTTTGTTAGTTGTGGGAAATGCCTCTACCCACCCTGAGAAGGTTTCCACCCAGACCAGGAGGTGCTTGGCAAGCCTGACAGTGGGCATGTGGGTAAAGTCAAGTTGCCAGTCAGTTCCAGGAAGGAAACCTCTCTAGCCTGATGGGTAGGAAAAGGGATGCTACGATACTTTGAGTTGGGGGTCAGACTTCTGACAGATTTTGCAAGAAGCAGTGATAGATTTTAAACTTAAGTCCCTTGAGGCTCTGGAGAGAGAAAGGGTATTGAGCTTGGTTTATGTACCTGGTAGAGTCCAGTAATTGGATGACAACAGGAGAATGGTGTTTAGCAACAGAGGGGTTCTGGATGTCCCAGACTTGGGAATCTACTTGAGAAGCTGGTAAAGGAAATAACATGGTAGTATTAGGAGGTTGCCTGGATAGGAGAAGGAGCAGAGGAACTGCTAGCGAGCCTGAGTTTAGGCAAATGTGGGGAGCAAAGGAAATAGAGGCTCTCAGCCTGGCTAGAAGATCCCTTCTCAATAAGGAGACAGGACATGTTGGCACTACCAAAAAGGAATGGGTGAGAAGTACACCCCTAAAAATGCAACTAAGTGGTGGGGTCTGGAGAGGGAAGTAAGGTTGTCCTCCTACCCCAACAATAGGAAAACGAGGAGAAGTGGATCCCCAGAACTCTGTCAGGACTGAGTAAGTGGCTCCAGTGTCCAAGAGGAAGAAGAAGGGCCAACCACATACCACAATATCTACCCGGGGCTCCCTGCTAGTGATGATAGTGGTCAGGTCAGGGGAACTCGGGCCTCCTCAGTTGGCCGTAGCCAAGCCTAGGAGATCAGTTGGAGGGTTATCTGGGAGTGATGTCCCCCTGTTCTGCATAACATGAGGGCAATCAGCAGCCCAATGTCCCTCTTGATGGCGCCTAGGGAATGGCCCTCTTGGCTTGCGGAAGTTAGGGCAGGCTTTTGCCCAATGATCTTTTTGACCACATTTGTAGCAGGTACCTGATGGTCTCTGAGTCTTAGGAGACCATGAGTCAGTATTAGTGGCTGGGGCTGGTCGGACAGCCTTTGCCAGTATTTTTGTTTGTGGACTTTATCATCTCTCCCATAGTACACTTTGAAGGCCAGCGCTAAGACTTCTGGATGTGGAGTTAGGGGTCCCCTTCTCCATTTTTTTAAGTTTAGCTCTTATGTTAGGGTATCTCTGGGAAAAGAAGTAGGTCATCAGATGTTGCTTACCTTTTGGGTTTTCAGGGTCCAGATTGGCATTGCTGTAATAAAGCCTTTGTAAGGCTTTCTAAAAATTGAGATGGATTCTCCTGCTTGTCCTAGACAACCTCTTAGAGTTTTTCAAAATTTACGGGCTTTAAGGCTGCTTTTCTAAGACCAGCCAGAAGGCATGTAGTAAACCTGTCCCTGGCTAAAATACCACCTGCAGAATTGTATTTCCACCGGGGATCCTGGTCCGGCACTGTCTCAGAGCCAATTGGGTATGTGTTGTCTGTTTGGTAAATTCCATCTGCATGCACTCTTGCTGCTTCCCAGACTCATCTGCATTCCTCAGGAAGTAAGTTATTAGTAAGAATCATATGAACATCATGGAAAGTCAAGCTGTAAGATTGATATACTGGAACTCTTTAATAAACTTGGAAGAGTTAGAAGTATAGGACCCCAGCCTGTTTTCTGTTTGGGAAAGTTCACTAAGTGAGAACAGAACATGTACTCTGACAAGACCATCTACTCCAGCAACTTCCCTTAGAGGTAGGACTGTTGCTGGGTCAGGTATCTCTGGGGAGGAAGGACTTGGAGGTTTGCCTATAGCCCTAGAGTGGGTGACAGGAGGAGTGAAGGTAGCTGCCAATGTGGGGCATTTGGGGCTGCTGCCCACAGCTGGCACAGAAGAAGGGGAAGGGTCCGGAGAGGTAGAGATAGCAGGCTCTGGGGCATCCTGGTGAGGCAGCAGTTTGGGTTTTCAGCTGCTTGAATGCAGGTCTGCAGTGAAAAGGGGGTGGTTCATTAGCTGGATCTAGCATTATAGCATCATCTAGCAGAGGTTGTGTAGATTTCATGGCTAAGAGATGTTGGGTTGGGGAACAAGAAGAGCACAAAGAAGGATTGGAATGGAGATAGATAAATGCTTGGACATAAGGAACCTTCTTCCATTTACCAGTTCGCTGGCAGTATGTATTATGATCTCTTAAAATAGTTGGATCTAGCGTGCCATTAAGTGGCCATTTTGAACTCCCATCTAGTTGATATTTAATCCAGATCTTATTGCAGAGATATATTAATTTTGATGCCTTCAAGTCAGGCGTTAGCTTTAAAGATTCGAGATTTTCCAGGAGACATCCCAGTGGGGTGCCTGGAGGTACAGTGGAAGACATTCTGACACCCATTGGCAGGTAGTTGGACTATTTGTACCAGTGTCCTGAGAACAGTCCAAAAACCAAGAAGTATCAGCCAAGCTGGTGGTCCAAGTCGTCATGAGAACCCCCTAGTGGCTACCCAGGAGACTCTGGGTCTGCTGTGGAAAGCAACCCACCCTGGATCCAAGGATTTTTTGGCAGCAAGAGCCCGGAATAATTGGGGAATGAAGAGTTGCTTTCGAGGGAGGGGCAACCAATGGCAGAAGTCCTAAGACATATGTCAACTGGGAAGCTTGACTGTAAACCCTGTATTTCCCAGAGAAGGCTGGCCAGGCCTTATCTGGAAAGCTGGAGGTCCTCCCCTTGACTGATCCTACCAATTAATATGCCGGTGTCTGTGTGAGAATTATAGCGGACTAGTAAATAGAAAATATAAAACTGAGTGGGTAGGTGTAGGCCTGAGTAGAGGCTAACCCCACCTGACAGACCAGGCAGGGCATGGCTAATGTGGTAGAAGATCGTATGTCCCGTGGTGCTTGGAGCTGCTCCGGCTCCTCGGTTGCAACTTGGTGGTTGTGGCTTCAGCAGCGGCAGCTTCTATGGCAAAAGCCTGTGATTCTCATAACCACCAGGCATTTGCCGGGTGTTGTGACCAGTCCACGTGGCTATGATCTCTGCTGGTCCTCGCTGCATTGTGTGCATTGTGAGTAACACAGCGACTGCTGACAGAACCACCAATTCCCAGGTTTCAGCACCAAATGATGTGTTAGAATGGCGTTTCCCGTCAGAACATACTGTACTAGGCCCAAAAAGTTCCACATGTAAGAGGTTTAATTGAGAGGGAGAGAGGGGGCAGTAACGAAAAGAGGGAGAGAGAGAGATGGAGGAATGTTTCATATGTGTGTGTGTGTGTGTGTGTGTGTGTGTGTGTGTGAATGGCTAAGGAGGGAGGGGCAACCAATGGCAGAAGTCCTAAGACATATGTCAACTGGGAGCCGTGACTGTAAACCCTGTATTTCCCAGAGAAGGCTGGCCAGGCCTTATCTGGAAAGCTGGAGGTCCTCCCCTTGACTGATCCTACCAATTAATATGTGTGTGGGTTCTGATGTAGTCACCACAGGTAAAGGTGGGAGGTGAGCCCAATGGATTCTGAAAATATGGCGGCTGTTGCCCTGGCAACAGGTCTATGAGACCCTCCCATACGACTCCACAGGCTTTGGAGGCCCTGATGCTAACATTTTAATTTTAATTTTATCATATAGAGAAAAGTTTTAATGCAAATATTAACCACAGTACCATTTTTCTATTTCTCCATCTCACATATTTAATGATGAATTATTTAAATTTTTTATAATGAAACTTACTC
>NC_045030.1:87716138-87718135 GCF_008632895.1 Mastomys coucha
AGATTGCATAAGTACCTCCAGCAGAGAGATAACTTTTTGCTCTAAGGAGCCCACCCTTACAGAATTTGATAAAAGTACTGTTCTAAGAACCCAGTGTGCACTTGTTCTGAGCAGCCTGCTCTCTGATAACCTTATGGAACTAATTAAAGACTGCAGCCTGCCACCCCTTTTTGCTGTGGTGGTGAAAGATTTAATTCTGATGGATCCCCCTTCTCTCTGGGATAGGAAGATCTCTCAGCTTCGAAGTCAGTGACACTATCATACCAAATTGTTAGTAAACCTGGGCCCTTTGCTTGTGCAGCACTCATTTTGGATAACTCCATCTACTGCTCTCATTCCCTTCCATGGGCCCTTAGGATAAAGGGAAAGAATACCTGAGCCCTCAATACTTTTCATAGTTTACTCAGTTCTAAGAGCTGACATGGGCTCACTGTGAATACAAGTCCAGAAATATTCTGCCCACTGAATCTGGCACCTCTGTTAGATAACACCTCCCTCTGGGACTTTCTGTGCAAAACTTAGTGCAGCAGGTTTACTGGGGTCACACAGGGCTAGGGAAATCCCCTAGGGGATAGATTTAGTGAGACTCTGTAGATTGTAAGACTGGAAATGGTCTCCTTAACCCAAATTCAGGGTCTTAAACTTAAGCCCAGATGACTTTTAGAAATTCACATCCAATTGATTCGACAGATGCTTAGTCTTTCTAAGGCTTCCTTCCCATCACAAGCGAAATGAAGATGACCTATATCCTACTATTGTTGCCCAGGGTCTCTCCATATTGACAATTGGTGTGTGTTGCTAAGGAACATCACTATTTCATAATCCATGCTTTTTTTAGGTCCTCAGCATATCAAGTGGAGCCAGGGTCTCTGTGCTGCTCTGACATGAGTAATGCAAACTTTAAATGAAACCTAGACCTTCTTCAGTCACCATTACAAGTAATCATTTCAAGCTTCAATGAGCTAACTCCTATAAAGCTTCTCAGATGTTACAGGAGATACAAAATTCTCTGAGACTACCTATTCGAAGGGTATGTCCTCTAATCACCGTTCACAGTCTCTCAACTGATTTTGACCAAGACTCTCCCTTGCCTGCCCATTGTCTCCACTTATGTTGCATTCTGTGACTTTCCAGGCATAAATGAGGGAATTAATGGAATGCTGTCAATTGAATGTTCTCTCTGCATCCTAGGATCCTGTCTTCTACCAACACAAGTTTACTAGCTACAAATATACTCCTTTCCTTCCTTGGTCTTTAGAGTGAAAATTTAAGTACACTATAAAAGAGAACAGCTTTTCTCTGGGTCCTTACTAGACTGGAAATGGGGCTGAGTCTTTTAACATCTCTTCTCTTAAGGAGTGGACTGGCAGACACAAAGGATTCCTCACTGTACTGATTGAAGTGCTCCCAGTCTCCAAAGGAAGCCACAGGCTTCCCAACAAGAAGCAATGAAGGCTTTATTCTGCTAGCAGCCTTCAGATGAAGATTTAAAACTCACAGCTCTGCACCATGCCTGCCTGGATGCTGTCATGTTCCTGCCTTGATGATAATGGACTGAAACTCTGAACCTGCACAGTGTAATGATGTGGTTCATGCACACCTTGCACAATAAACAAATCAGGGTAAATGAATTTCTATCATCTTAGGCTTTACACTCATTAAGAGCAAGTGATCGACTCGAGTTCCTTCCGATCTGTCTGGGCTGGTGTCCAGAGCAGACCTTGGGTGCAAGCTCCGCAGCCAGTCCTAGAACATCCAGAGGAAGCTCCACTCCCAGGCGCTCTGACACACCCAGGATCAGAGGTGATGAGGAACCAACATCTGTCCCAACACTGTAACTGGGACCAGTGGGAGCAGGCACACAGGAACTCTGCCAGCCCAGTGACTCAAGTTCCTTCTGGTCTGTCTGGTTTGGTGTCCTGAGCAGAACTTGGGCACAAGCTCTGCAGCCAGTCCCACAACACACAGAGAAAGCCCCACTCCCAGGTGATCTAAGA
>NC_045030.1:87719364-87720207 GCF_008632895.1 Mastomys coucha
GCCTCTCTATTAGTAGTATTGTTTATTTCATGTTTTTACACTATACTATGGTTTTCAGAACAGCTTGTGTATTTCAAAAGTATTTATATACCAAATTAACTAGGGTGGTTGCTTATAAGAGAACAACAAAGAGTGAGACAGAATGCTTTGTTTGATGTTTGTAACTCTTGAATCAAGTTTGAAGAAGAGAACTTTATAAGTTACTCTTTCTCTGAGATGAATGCTTTTCCAAATGATCACAGCTAATGAACCAAATTCTTACCATCACCTAATGTCTGTGCCACCCTCCAAGCAGAACCATTGTTTATTGAAACACTTGGTGAATGATTTTATGGATAGATCATCTTAATACCTATACCATTTCATAAATGAATGTAACCTATTCTCTGTGGGCTGAAAATAAAGTCACTCACTCAAGTCAAATAGCTTGAAGTCTGTATCACTCAAGTCAAATACAGGAAGTCTGTATCCAAAAATCGAGCCTACAATTCATTTCTTGGTGCAGCAGAACTATCAACTCTCACCTTAGGTACGATGGAGGTAAAATGCTTTGGTGATGTGAGGGTCATTGAAGAACAGCCCTGCCGGGCGGTGGTGGCACACGCCTTTAATCCCAGCACTTGGGAGGCAGAGGCAGGTGGATTTCAGAGTTCGAGGCCAGCCTGGTCTACAGAGTGAGTTCCGGGACAGCCAGAGCTATACAGAGAAACTCTGTCTCGAAAAACAAAACAAAACAAAACAAAAAAACAAACAAAACAACAACAACAACAACAAAAAGAACAGCCTTACTACAATGAAATCCAATGTCTAAAAATTGTTCTTATTTTGGGCTTGTACCACAGT
>NC_045030.1:87721512-87723137 GCF_008632895.1 Mastomys coucha
GGAGCTCTGAGGGTACTAGTTAGTTCATATTGTTGTTCGTCCTAAGGGGCTGCAAACCCCTCAGTTCCCATAGGTCCTTTCTCTAACTCCTCTCATTCTCACAAGGGCCTGCCAGCTTTACCTTAGTTTTCAACAAGAAACTCCTACACCAGAACTGGGGTCCCCATCATTGTATTCTATTAGGCTGTTCGCTTTGACCTTCAGGGAAGAAATGAGGAGCATCATGAACTCCTCATGGGCAGGAGTGGATTCAGTTAAGCAAGAATCCTCCCTCTAATGTCTCAAGGCTGCAGCCCTAAAATATAACACCCACCTTATTTAGTTCTAGACAGAAGTCTGGACATGTACAAACTAAATGGTCAACACCCAAATGGAAACAAAGTTGAGTTTTTTGATAGGCCTCTACTCCCTCCTCCATTTTTAGAGAGTATACTCCCTGTTAGTACTGACCTGAACCATACACCTCCTAAACAAAATTTACCCTTCCCTCAGTCAATAGGATCTGGACAAACACACCCCCCCCCAGTAATGGTTGATAGCCTCTAGGCAAAAAAAACTCCTCCCTCAATCAACTGGTAGGATCTTGGCAAGCACAAACCTTCCTTGATCCACTGGGAGAGTCTCACTTTGCACCCCCTTTTGGAGGTTCTTAGGTATGTCAGGAGGGGCTGAATGGCACACCCAGGTTTGAGGGCAAAAGGTCTTTCATCAGCATTGGGTGCCCTAGCTTTACTGTTTTTGAACAAGACCTCTCTTTTTCAAATAGGAGGCTCATAAAATCCTAGGCTGCTTTTTTATGACTTTCCAGACAGAATAAGGGTGGGGGAATGTGCTCCAGAAACATGTTTACTGACTCAACAGAGCAGATTCGATGAATCCTGTGTTTTCTCACTCAATAGACTCCAGTTCACCAGTATCAAACAGAGTCTTCATATTCCTTAGTCCAAACACAGCTCTCACCTTCCTTAGTCCTTAGAATGAAAATCATTGTAAATTACAAATGGTAACTAAAAGACTACATAATGGTACCTGCCCTTGACCAGTCAATGCTATCACTATCACTGAGTACAAGAGATGCTTCATGGCTATACTAGAGTTGACTGATAGCAAGTTTGGGAAGATCTCCAAATGATGCTATGTATTTTACGGTGGTGTATATTTTGTCCCATTCATTGGAAGAAATGCCAGTATGCTCTTGTGTCTTACAAGTTTCTTAGAAAACATGCCATTTTTACAAACATTTGAAGTATATATACCTTCTTTGAAGGTCCATGTCCCAGGTTTGGGGTGAGATCAAGACACTGCTATAGCAGGCAACAAGCCCAGAACAGGTGATCTTGAAAAGAAAGAAAAAATGATGCTGTTGATTACTTATATCCAAAAGTTAGAATGAGTCACTTATATTACTCCTATTTCCATATATTTACCTATTTGTGGGAAGGACATTTAAAACATGCTCACTATGCTCTTGAATATGTTTGTGATTACTTGACTTTACATATGTAGAGTCATGCTGTCAACATGTATTGTATTTTCTCTTCATTTTAAAAAAGTTTTAGCCGGGCGGTGGTGGCACACACCTTTAATCCTAGCACTTGGGAGGCAGAGGCAGGCAGATTTCTGAG
>NC_045030.1:87723352-87726098 GCF_008632895.1 Mastomys coucha
GCCTCAAACTCAGAAATCCACCTGCCTCTGCCTCCCAAGTGCTGGGATTAAAGGCGTGCGTCACCACCACCCGACCAGTATGGTCTTGAACTCAGAGATTCACCTGCCTCTGCCTCCCGAGTTCTGGAACTAAAGTCATGTGCCACCATCTCTTGGCTTATATTAATATTTTTTAATTTAAAAATTATTTATTTCATGTGTTTGAGTGTTTTGCCTGCAGGTTTGTTCACCATGTGCATGTGTGGTCCCCAATGAGGTCAGATGAGGGTGTTGGGGAACAAACCTGGGTCCAATGAATGAACAACAAATGCTCTTAACTGATGAGTCATTTAACTAGCCCTTTATGGAAGTGTTCCTAATAGCTTCATTATTCTAATTCAAGTCATTTAGGCACAAAATTCTGTAATCCCTTAGGGAGGTGGCTTAAGACTAGAGAATGTGCTGTTTTCTATTAATACTGTTGGTAATATTGTATTGCACAATAGAAACTCCCTGAGACCTTTGGGAGTATTTAAAAGAAAAGGGAATTAGTGGATACTCTCAGGCAGGTGATGGTTCAGTCTCTGCTTGGATTCTGGGTTTTTTATTTTGTTTTGTTTTGGCTTGGTTTGTGTTTTTTTTAAAGACAGATTCTCATGTAGTTCAGGCTAGCCTTGAATTTACTATGTAACAAAGGGTGACCCTAAACTCCTAGTCCTCCTGCCTTTCTCTCTCATGTGCTAGGACTAAGGTGTTTGCCACCATGTCCATCAGGCCTTATTTTTGGTTTATTTATTTGTAATTTTTTTTAGCATACATTAACTGTTAAAAGGTTTTGTGGTATTTCACAGGTTCTATTTTAATACTTATGAATCCCTCATTCCCAGCTCTTAATCACTGCTCACATCCCTTTTTTACCAGTTACTCTTCCTCATACTTTCAAGATATTCTTAAATATATATTTATAATGTGAGGGAAAATGTGGTTATTTTGTTCTTGAAAAACATTACACTTAAAATCATAATCTCCAGTGCCATTTTCCTTCCTCCAAATGACATGATCTGTTGAAGCCATCAGACATCACATATGTATAGAACGCTATCCTTCCAAAATATATATTTTTTTCTTTTTCTTCATAGTTCACATTGAAAGGGGAGTTCTGCTTCATGATTTTAATCTTTGCACTCAGGATAGAGAGGTAGAAAGATTCTGTAGGCTTTGCAGGCAGCTTGGTCTAGTGTTGTAAGATTTTTTTTCAAAGTGAAACAAACACATAAAAAAATCCATCACCTTCATTTTGATGTACTTATTGCTTTCACTGGATATTCTATCCAGTGGCTATCCAGAGAGTTTACCTGTTTTGCTGTAGGACACAGCCCTAGAGTCAAGCTTTGTGTTTCCATCAATACCAACAATAGGAGCAAGAAGGAATTCAGAAGCATCAGGCAAGTCTCAAGTTGGGAGGGATGAAATACTGTAGGTTTTGATTTGTCTTATACAGTGGAAGAGACTGTCACTTGCCAGCTATGCAAGTTAAAAAAATTCTCTGAGCTACATGCTTCACATTTATACAATGGTTTCCTTCTAGGCATAGAACAAGTGCAAGGAGTGGAAAGCATTTGATGTAGTGACTAGCATGTATTGAGTCTCTCCCTTGTGCTGTCTCATGGCTGCAGATGCCAACTAAAAGACACCACCATCACCCCCACCATCCTCACCATCCCCAGGCACCCATGAGATTTAACAAAAGATAGAGGGAGCTTCTATCTAAATGGTCTGCTTTAAATTTCTTCTCAGTGTGATTGTGAAGGACAAGGTGAGACACTTTCCTGTCCTCTCTTTGAAAAGAGTAGTCAGTTTGGTCCCTACCCAAGTTCCCTGATTTGCCAACTGGAAGCAAAGGAGGCTCCCTTCCTTTTGAACAGATTACATCCACTATGTGAGATCTGTGCCTCCATGAGCCCCAGTAGAGGAAAGCAAGGAGAACACTGCTAGCTAAACATTTGCCAATGGTCTCATCATAACAAAAGTGGTATCATACAGAGAGGAGTTTGATGATTGGTAATTGAACACAGAACACAGCCTTAGGCTTCCATGATAAAATAACCCAGAGTGGAAATTCAGAAGCATCTCTCACTGGGGTCCATGATGGCATCCCTAGAAAGACTACATACCCACAGGTATGGAGTATATGGTCCACGTATTTTCTCTGATCTGGTATAACTTGGTAGTCTTCCATGACTTTACTTGAGACCCATGTTCTTTTTTTAAGATTCATATATTTTATGTATATGAGTACACAGTAGCTGTCTTCAGACACACCAGACACACCAGAAGAGGGCATCAAATCTCACTACAGATGGTTGTGAGCCACCACGTAGTTGCTGGGAATTGAACTCAGGACCTCTGGAAGAACAGTCAGTGCTCTTAACTTCTGAGCCATGTCTCCAGCCCTGAGAACCATGTTCTTATTCTAAGGGCCCTCAGTTATTGGATACTCTTTTAGGAAAAGTTCAAATTGTTTAATTGCCCTCAACTGCTCAAATTCTCTGTATATTAATAATTATGGAAAGAATGTATTGTCACCACTGTTATTGGTTGGGCATTTTTACATCCTAGTACAAGCTGGAAAATAAATCTCTGCTGATTTAATACAACAGAATTTGTTGTCTCAACAGGTATGGCCCTTTTCCTATTCCACAAAGGGCCGAGTTCATCCTAACTCTTGCTAGTGCCTTCCCATGGGTAAGGAAGTAAGACTTTCTGA
>NC_045030.1:87726108-87737505 GCF_008632895.1 Mastomys coucha
ACCACCACTGTCTGGTTTTCTTTAGGTTCTTAATGTTGTTTTTCCTCACTCACTTTTTTCTCAAGCACTTTTATTCTGCTTGGGTCTTATATATCATTCTCATTCTGGTTCATTACCCTATTCTAATCAAAGACTGGAAATCCTTTCTGGCTTGACATAACAGTGCTCCGGGTACATTTAGATCCCCCAGAATCTTAAAGAAGTATGTGAGGCAATAATGCTAGGTCTGGCAATTTTGCCAGAAATTTCTTGACAGGGAACACTTCTTCTGTAACACACCTCATTCTGAGTTGTGGTCTCTATAGTTTTTCCATAGGTGTGTGTGTTCATATGAGGCATGCACAGTTCTGGGAAATACCCAACCCTGCCTAAAGGGGAGTAAACATTGTGGTCAGCAAGCCTTATTCTCAGTTTGATAATGAAAGTCAGGAGTCCTTTTTTTTTATCTCCTCTATTCAAAGGTAGGTATATTGTTAATTTACTAACACTTTAAAATGAGTAGCATAGAGATATGTGTGTATACAGCAGACAGACAGACAAACAGATAAATAAATAAACCATATGCCATCTCATGAAAGCATTCTAAGAAAAAAACCTTTAAATGATACAATTATCTTGTCTGAACTGGTCATTAATCACATACACCAGGTATACATTTCTTTACATGTTCCTGACCTCAAGATTATGAGAATAGTGTAACTCTCAACTGCTATATTTTCACTTCTGTAAGCAATGGTTGCTTGCTTCCTGAACATGTCTATAGCTGGGTTTTTGTAAACATCACATAATCATGAGTTTTGCCTTTAAAAGCTCAAGCAAATTATTGGGGCTGCTCCCTGCTATTCTGTATAGGGCATTCTGGCCAACAGGGACTAAAGGCTGGAATTTTACTTTTTCAGGCCTCTCAGGTGGTCTCTAGGTATCCCATAATGTTTTGGAGGTTCCACCAAGATCCCTGAAGTAAAGCCCCAAGGTTTATTTACTCCAAGGAGCTAGGGCTCCTTCTAGGCAAGAGTAATGGCTGTCGGTCCTAGGGAAGGTCACTTGGACTTGGAATCAAGAGTTCCTCACCAACTTTCCCTCTGAAACTTTCTGAAGGAATTTAGCAGCCTACCTGAATTTAAAACCTCTGAAGGTAACAAAAACCTAGGTTTCCAGTGTCTGGTCCATCTCAGGTGCCAATCTGGGTATTTGTGGAAAAGCTGGATGTAGACTAAAAATTCCCAAGATGAGGGGTTTGCAGCCCCTTAGGACTAACAACAATATGAACTAAGTAGTACCCTCAGAGCTCCCAGGGTCTCAACCACCAACCAAGGACTGCACATGGAGGGGTCTGATTTTTCTGGCAGCATGTGTATAGTAGAGGATTGCAAATTCGATCAGCAATAGGAGGAGAGGACCTCAGCCCTGTGAAGGTTCTGAGCCCCAGTGTAGGGGAATGCCAGGGCCAGAAAGTGGGAGAGGGCGGGGTGGCAGGCATGGGGAAGTGGGAGGCAACAGGGGTTTGTTTTTGTTGTTTTTGTTTGTTTCTTTGTTTTTTTTGGAGGGGAAACTGGGAGTGGAGAAATTTACATGCAAATTAAAAAATATCTAAAAAAAATAAAAAAATAAAATATTATTTAAAACTTTAAAAAAAAAAATTCCCAAAACTGTGTTGTAGCTTGAATACTGCCTCAGGATCTGAATCACATGCACATGTGTATGCTGTGTCTGTGGTTTTATTTTCATTGCCTCTGTCCTTTGCATTGATGTGCTCCCATTAACCCTTTCCAGTTAGAGAAAGATATGGAAAAACCAAACCCTGTTGATGCTCTCAACCTCCCCCTAGGAATGCACTTTACAGAACTTCAAATTAGTTTTCAATGCACAGGAATCAGAGTTTGGAGTCCACTTCTTCAAGGGAACTCTCCATTCCCTTTGTGAACTGGATTGGCTAGTTTTCTATTTGGGCTGGCCCAATACCATGTCATCACAGTTGCTGCCAGGGTTCAGTCTTCTGTCCTAAAGAAGACACGTTTGGACACCTGGACACCTGGTTCAGTATTCCTACTTTCAAACGTGGCTGGAAATACAACCTTCCTGGTGGCCAGAATGCCACAAACATTGGTTCCACGAGATCTTAGAAATGCAGGAGAAAAAGCCTTGCATAGTGCTAGAGGACTCAAATCCAATCCTGTTTCCACTGCTACACTATCCAATGTCTGTGACTCCTCCAGAATCAACTACTTCTGACTCTTAGTCTTTCCCACACCTGAAGTGGGTCCTCCTACAACCTCCCTCCCTCCTCTTGGTTTTATGAGGGCTTCTCCCCAGAGTTGTCCCCACAAGACCCAGGTGTAGCCCAACCTTCTACCCAGAAGACACAGGTACATGATACTCCCCTGATGGCTCCATTTATGGCTTGCTTCCTTTTCCACCATTGATCTTTATAACTGTGAAAATCAAAACCCCTCCTTCTCTGAGAAACCTTAAGGTTTTGTCAAAATTTTCTCTTTTTGAGACAGTGTTTTACGTTAATCAAACTATCTGGGATGCTTCAGAGGAAAAAGTGTCCAGTGGGTATCAAGGAAGTCCACAGTCTCTGAAGAGTCCCCAATTTGGGAAACTGTTTTCCTTTTTACCTCAATATAACTTTAACACTGACCAAGTTAAAGGGGGTCTTATTTTATTTTTTAATTGGCTTTTTTTTCTTTTTTGGAGACAGGGTTTCTCTGTATAGCCCTGGCTGTACTAGAACTCACTTTGTAGATCAGGCTGGCCTCGAACTCAGAAATCTACCTGCCTCTGTTTCCCAAGTGCTGGGACTAAAGGTATGCACCATCACCGCCCCGCTAAAGCAGGTCTTTATACCTAACTTCCTGACTCTGCTGAATGGTCTCTAGAATGCTGCATGAAGCCCATAAATTTGTCTAAGGTTAGTAAAGTTTTGAAAGGACAAGCTGTGGCACCTGTCGCACTTCTGGAGAGGCTGTTAGAAGCCTACTGGACCTATTGGCCCAGAAGCACCAGAAAATACAAGAGCTATAAACAGTCTTTTTCTTAGTTGGCCCTGGATATTTAAAAGACTCTCCAGAGGCTAGTAGAATTTGAAGGAAAGATACTGTCAGAGTTAGTGGAAGTAGCTCAGAGTCTTTAATAATAGAGACTTGTTAGACGATACAGAGGCAAAAGGATTAGGAAAGACAATTGTGCTAGTACTGAGAGAAACAGGGATGGGTAGTCCACCAGAAGGTAATGAACAAAGCTTCCAGAACCAACCAGGAATGTACTAAGACTACAAAGACCTCCTCTAGCCTGAACTCTATGTGGATATTATTTTTTAAAAAAGACATTGGAAAAATGAATAACTGAACCAATGGGCTGAAACGCCCAAAACAAAAGTGCTCCAATTAGAAACTGAAGCTGCCTGATTGGGGCAGGGCTCAATTCCATCAGCCCCTCACAAGCCTGTACTTACCTTGAAAGTGGGATAAACACTGGGGTAACTTTTTCAATCCTAGAGAAACCTGACAGACCCCTTGCAAAAGAGCTAAAACTGCAGGATGCAACAAAGGAGTCTGGTGCCTATTCTTGGACAACTGATAGGGTTGTGGAGTTAGGAAGATGTACAATCACGCATATGCCCTTGATAATGCTTGAATAGCCCTATCCTCCACTGGGCCAAGCATGACCTGTTACAGAAACCACAAGCCACTATCCCTTCAAGGGAGACATGCCAGAATTAGACTACAAACTCCCCTCTAAAATCCAGGTACTTGTCCAGTTGTGGAAGAATACTAGTTACTATCTGAGCCATCCCCAGGTCAGCTGGAATCAACCCTACAGCTGGCTCTCCTACAAGTGAAATTTTCTGAGGCAGGGCAGAAATAATTCTGAGTAAAACAATACCTGTGAGAATCGAAGGATGGATAAAAGGGGAGATTGCACTTCACATCCAGAGACTCAGGAAAGCTAGTATTTTAGTTCCCTGTCAACCACCTTGGAACATCCTTCTCCTTCCAATCCCCAAACCCAGCAGTAATGATTACAGGCCTGTTGAAAGTTTAAAAGAATGGGTCCAAACTATTTATCCCACAGTTCTAAAACCATAGCTCTTGGTACCCCACCCCCCCAAAACAAGTTGTGTCCAAACAATCACTGGGCCACCATTTGCTGTACCTAAGAGTCAGGACCTGAGCAAGATGCGTGGAAAACACTAGGAGGTGGACTTTACTGAGGGAAAACAAGACCAAATATAAAGGTCTGGGTATAAAGTACCTCCTTATATTTGTAGATACCTTCTTGTGTTGGGTAGAGGTGTCTCCTACCAGATTAGAAATAGCACAGGTTATTCTAAAGAATCTTTTGTAGCAATTAGTCCCTAGCAAAGGTTCGATGAGCTTTCTTAACTTTGCTCTCTTATGGCCTGATGTACTCCTTAGAAAGACTTTGTCCATTTGAAATTCTTCTTCCTTTACCTAGACAATAAGATGTACACTTAGCTGAAATTTCTAACCATTCCTTTCTCCACTCTCAACAGGCCCTGCAACAGATTCTTCATCAAAGAATGAAGAAAAAAACTGAGAAAGACCCAGCCAAGAGACTCTGGTCTGACTTTCCATACTTACCAAGTCAGTGACACTCACTGTCTGGATTAAGAGACATTATCTGTTTGTACTATCTCTGGACTCCACCCCCACAGTTACCTGGCAACAGCCAGGTATGCTCTGTCCCATGGTTACCTGGCAATGGCCAGGTAGGCCTGGCCCTATAAAAGGAGCTTCTTGTCCCCTCCTCTCCCTCTTATGCTCTTGCCTCTCTCTTGCCTCTTGCCCACTTGCTCCCCATTCCCTTCCCCACTCTCTCCACGTGGCCATGGCCAGCCTCCACTTATCTACCTCTGCTCTTCTTTTCTCTGCCTCTACTACTCTCTTAACTCCCTTCCCCATGCCTTGAATAAACTCAATTCTATACTATACCAGTGTGTGTGTGGCTGGTCCCTCAGGGGGAAGGGATGCCTCAGCATGGGCCCGCTGGGGCCCCCTTCCCCTACACCCCGCCAGAGCATATTCTTATAGCTCTTTCTTTTTTTATGACATAACATTAACAAAGACACTTGAGCCTCACTGGAAGAGACCATTTCCCATGGTCTTCACTACACCTACCACTGTTAAGGTTGCTGGGATTGCTCCCTGCATTCATCACTCCCAATGCCAGCAGGCAACAGATACTTCTGAGCAGTGGACCATCACTCATTCAGTGGATCCTTTAAAAGTTAAATTCACCAGTCTCTCAGAGGTGGATCTAGGTCTAAAATTTCCAGATAAAACATAAAAATTCCCTAGTACTTTCTACTGAGTTTTCCTTGCCTGGACTGCCCAATTCTACAAAAACAACAACAACAACAACAACAAAAGAAAGAAAGAAAGAAAGAAAGAAAGAAAGAGAGAGAGAGAGGGAGAAAGAAAGAAAGAAAGAGAGAGAGAGAGAGAGAGAGAGAGAGAGAGAGAGAGAGAGAGAGAGAGAGAAAAGAAAAAAAGGAAAGAGAAAGAAAGGAAATCCCTGTGCTAGGGCAATATTTACATGGATAAAACTAGTTCATATAATAAATACTACTGGCTTCTGCCTTTTATATAAAAGAGGATTTAAATGTTGAAAGTACTAGGCACCTGTCTTATTCCTGTTTGTAAACCTATCCAGGATACTGCTTTGCTAACCCAACCATCTTGAACCTTTCAACAGGTATTCTTAAACCTATCACTTAAAGTTTCTTACAACTGGGGGAGAGGGTCTTATTACAAAGCAGAAGATGCAATAGAACTCTATACTTCCTATGTTACAGTACATGCAAATGACACATGTGCTAAAATAAAAAAAATGCACCCAGAAATTCTTACACATACCCAAGAGACAAATGTTTCCACACCCAGGTCATCTTCAACAAAATAAGCCATATTCCTTTGCCTGAAGGACAAATTTTCACTTATGAACAGTACACTTATAATTATATTCCTGCTAACTTATCTCATACTGCCTGCTGATATTTAAGTAGACAATCTATTATTTTCTCAACAGTCCAGGAAGGAAAAAGCCCAGTAAGACAGTAAGCCTCTGACTGGAAACAGTTGATAATATAGCCCTCCTCTTAAATCTGAGGCGGTGGCCATCACACACTCTGTAATAGGTCTCTGCATTCTGGCTGTATACACTGATGAACAGCTTAGCTGGATGGCCTGTAAAATAGCTGAAGGTTTAAATTATACCTCCACGGCTATCGCCTTATTAAACAAAGAACAAAAAGTACATTGACAGGCTATAATAGATAACAGGGCCACTATTGATTACCTACTGCTACTGTACCTTCAAAGACAGCAAGAAGTTAGGAAACTGCTGTTTTAATCTCTCTGACAGTAGCAATTCAATTAATGAAACAAAAAATCAGTGAGTTATAAAAACTTAAAGACAGGGTTGCTCAAGATGGGTGTTGGGCATATGTAGTAGAGGACTGCCTTGTCTGGCTTTAGTGGGAGAGGATGTGTCTAATCCTGTAGAGATGTGAT
This sequence comes from Mastomys coucha, assembly GCF_008632895.1. Lineage (NCBI taxonomy): Eukaryota > Metazoa > Chordata > Mammalia > Rodentia > Muridae > Mastomys > Mastomys coucha. The sequence goes on from NC_045030.1 coordinate 87,732,648, forward strand.
GCTCAAGGGAAGGGGGATGCTTGTGAGTGGGGGACTGGGGGAGCACCCTCTCAGAGACAAAGAGGAGGGGGATGGTGTGAAGAACTTTGGAAGGGGGATCAGGAGGGGGCAGCATTTGGAATGCAAATAAAGAAAATTAATTTACGAAAGATAGGCGCTGGGATCTGATTGGATGGCTCACTTCATGGCTAATAAAAATTTACTTGGGTAAAGTTGGTATTTACTTTTCGCTGTCTTGTTTTATGGATCTTTTGTATGTCAATATTGACCCTTTTATCTTCTGCCTCCCACTCAAAAGAAAAGACACTTTAGATACAAGGAGCCTTAAAATTAAATTCTACAAACTATGAGTTGACAATTTGACTTATTCTCCTAGTACCAGTGGGGTATGTAGTGGGCTTCTGAACTAGTTACACCATCTTGTGAAACCATTCTTAAGAAAAACTTTAAATGCTAAAATTATCCGGGGGAAAACTGGTCACTGGTCACTTAAATTTGTACACAATTTGTCCCTGACTTCAAGGTTACGAGAATAGCTTGACCATTTAGATGCTAACTTTTGTCTTCTGTAAACAATGCCAGCTTGCTTCCTGCAGATGTCCACAGTTGGCATTCTGTATGAGACACAATTGCTTTTAAAAGCACAAGAAAATTGGAAGTCAGGCTGTTTTGTGCCCCAGTGCACAGGACAGCCCTACTGGTGGAGAAGAAAGACTCTCTATTGCGTATTTAGGCTTCTCAGGTGGTCTCTCTTCAGGTATCCTCTAATAGTACCTGTCCTATGAATTGTATGAAATGGAAAAACTATAGCACTGGACAAAAGACAAGGATACCTATGGGAAAATTGGTAAATCATTATATTAGCAGCATTAGATTTGGGTAAAGCTTCTGTTGTGTGAATATTATTCCTCACCACAAAACAGATGTCCATAGTAGCAGGTATTTTTGCAATGTTGTTGAGGGAACATATGAGCTAGCATATAGCTCTAGGATAAAGCTATCCTCCCCATCCTGACTGATGTCCTTTATCACTTGAGGGTATATAACTGAAAATGTAAGTATGTCACTGAATAGTCTATTTTTCTTTGCTTATACATTTTGAAATTCTTATTGCTCTATGTATTTTAATTCAGTACTTTGATCAAAAAGTCACTCCTTTACATCAGACACATGTTGGTATATTGAGAATAATACTGCAATAAAAGTCACAGCATACACCTCAATTTAGAAGGAATGGAACAATGTAGACTCTAGAAAAGGGATATGGTATCAATTCCTAACTTACTAGCCCTGTGAACTATCAAAAATCATTCTGAGCTTCTTATCCACTGTGTTGTGCAACAATTTACCCTAAGTAAGGATTAGAGGATTTAAACATTCCATTCTACACGAAGTTCCTCAAGCAGGAAGGTAAACAGCTCAAAATAGCTTTAGGAGCACCTTCAGAATGGAGGTAAGCAATAAAGCAAGTCCCTGAAACTGGACAGATTCACTAGACCCCTCCCCTTTCAGTGTAAACAATAAAAGTTGAGAGTCCCTCCAAGGACAAAATAAAGCAGACTTACAAAGAAGGCTCTTAAGACAAGTCAAACTGCCAAGACTCAGACAAGCTGTGCTGCAGAGACACTCGGAGGAGAAAAGGTGCTAAGATGACTCTGAGATCAGAATAGCAACCTGGAAGAAGCAGAAACCAGACAAGCTCCATGGAAGGGGTTTAGACCAACTGAAGCACCTGAAAAGGAGCCTCTCCAGCCTGTTGACTGGCCTGTAGGCTATGCAGTATGGTCTAGGTTCACAGCTGTTTTGACCAGTCACCCAGGGGGAGGGGTCTTTTGAGATGCAGCTATCTTTGAAACCTTTCTGCTCCTGTAAGTAATCCCTCAGCCATACTCCTGTAATTAACCTCAATAAAAGTCATGGTTCCCCAAGTTGGAAATAGGCACTATGTGTACTTGGATCTGTTGTAAGCTCCTTATCTGGGGCTAATAAGCATGTATTGTATAAGCACAGGAAGAACATATTGTTGCACCATATTGAGAAATGAGTTGGAGAGGTTCCTTCTTGTAGGGCTGAAAAACAGGACTAAATGGGCAGCATTTGTGCACTTAGTTGCTTTGTATGACTGTCATAACATATGAGAATCAATAATATAAACATTTTGATTTGATTCATTGACACCTATCAACCTGACATTATTTTTTCTACTTTTAAATTAGATTCCACAGAGTATATAGCATTGTATTTGCAATAAAATAGGGAATCAGAACTTTTTTCTTTTAAAAAGTTGTTTAAAACTGTTTTCTGTCCAAATGTCACCAAATCCTACTTATTTCATTGGGAAAGGGATCACATTTCATTCTCATGTGTAATGACAGCTTCTCCAAGAATTTACCACTTCATGGGCAGATGCTAGATCTACTTACAATAAATATCTTCAGTATAAAGTCTGAAGACTTCCCAAGACTGGATGTTTAATGTTTACACAAAGCACAAGCCTTGGGAAAAAAAACCATCTGAGTCACTGTGATTGAATTTCTCATGCATTCTTTAATATCAGAAAACAAATGAAAGCATACATTTCTAAATTCGAAAACAGTAACTTCAGTTAACAAAACAAAAAATGACCAAATGTTACTATCGGCCATTCTCAACTATTTTCCTACAGATTTTTCTATCTCCAAGATTTTTCCTGTAAAAATGCTATGTTCTAATTTGTATTTCAAATTAATACAAAGTTTGAAGATTCAGCTTCATAAACAGAAATTAGGCACAGTCTACAAAACTTATCAATATACGTTCTAATTCCATGTTAATATTTTGCTAAGACTCAAAACTTTATCAACAACTTTTTTGCAAAAAGGCCTTTTCAGTCATATAGCAGAGGCTATACTTTATCTCACTTGCGCTTGGACTTAGAATGTCCCTTGGCTTTGCCCTTAGTGCCAGCCTTGGCTGCAGCTTCGGCTTTCGCTTTCTCTTCCTCTTCAATCAAAGCCTGTTCATAATGAGATGAGTAATGAGCACTGAGCCTGCTTTCATTGACCTTAGCTAAAAATTCAATCACTCTTCTCTTGCTGGGTTCAGTATAGGCTCTTGGGCCCCACAGGAACTGATAGCATGGAGGATCACTCTCAGGAACCTGACGGTATTCTAGGTACTTTTCCTGCACTAGATCTTCAGTGATGAGCTCTCTGACATCCCCAAAGATGAGGTGTGGGACCTCATCATAGATTCCTAACATATTCAGGAACTTCCAGATCTCCTCCTCTGGGGCACAGTAACCATTTAAGTAGATCACACTCAGGAGAGGGATTAGAATGCCCTTATTGGGAACACCCATCTCATTGCTCTCACTTCCATCATCCTGGAAATCTAGCTTACTGAGAAGAATGAAGGTTTGACCATGGGGCTGGACTTCTTTCAACTCAATGCCAAAAACCATATCCAACTGATGGGAGGCTTTCTTGAGGATCTCAGGGAAGTGATCCTTGAACCTTTTGTTGATAACTTTGAGCATTTCTCCCCTCCTGACAGGTTGCTTAATTTTGTACTTGCAAAGCATGTACTCTACCAGCATTCCTGTCTTCCTTGATAGAAGACCCATCTGTTTGCTTCCAGAGGAGAGTAGGGCCCTAGAAGAACTACCATTTTTCTCTTCTTGGCCCTTTGCACCTTTCCTACACCTTTTGCGGGCCATGCCTTTACCAGCAGAGGTGGTAGGTGCTCTGCCCTGTGGAAAGCCAGCAGTAGAGGTGCTTGCAACAGCATCTCCAGAATCATGATCAGAGCAGGAGGGTGACTCTCCTTTCTCTGCTGCCTTGGCTTGAGCATCCGTGAGTCTCTTGGCCTCTTCCTGGATCTGGCGACGTTTCGCACGAGCACGGGCCTTACTCTTCTTTCCTCTGGGCATGATGGCTGTGGTCAGGAATAGAAAGCAGTAGTTTGGGTAAAAGAGCAGGTGATTGTGTGACCTTGATCAGGAAAATAATACACCATAAGCACTTTTTGAAGATGCCAAACATCTTGACTTTCCCTAGCGTTTCTTTTCCCACATTTGAGATCACTGCTGTGAGAATGTACAGGGATTCTGTTCTGACCAGCTGCTATTAAACCTGACTTACAGGGATATCTAAATACTCTTAGTTATTTTCATATTCTACTCTCCTGGATCTAGGAAAATACCTAGGGCCTGGATAAAAGCGTCAGAGAGCTCAGTGTACTCAAATAACTGGGAGCAGAGTGCTGAGAATTCTGTAATGCTCTATCTAAGACTCTCTGGTGTCTTCAACTCTTCTTGAGGTTGCTTTTCTGGGCTTGCTGTTAAACATAGAATGATTGCTCTTCTTTCTACTAGACCCTACAATATTAGATGAAGAATTTTACCTCTGGGCTGAATGAAATACATGTTGATGGGCTAGGATGGTAGCTCAATCCATAATGAGCTTGCCTTGTAAACACAAGGTCTTGAGTTTTTAAACCTATAATCTATGTTTTCAAAGCAAAGCAAAGTGTCATAGATTTTACACTTGTCATATCAGTGTTAGGGTACAGACAGAAGAATCCCTGGGGCTCAGCAATCAGAAAAGCTAGCCTACTTGCCAGAGGCACACCATGAAGAGAGAACACCATCTCAAACACAACACAGATAGCTCCTGAACAAAGTACCTTAATTTGGCATCTGGTTTCCACAAGCATAAACTCACACACTGGAACACACATATACATATGCACTCAGACAAAACATATTTCTTCCACAACACAAACATGGGGGGTATGGAATGGTGAAAGTTCCAACACTAATCTTTGTCCTCTTGGGCTGAAAATGCCCTGGGAACAGTGAGTAGCTAGTCAGGCTTGC
>NC_045030.1:87738104-87760418 GCF_008632895.1 Mastomys coucha
TTTCTAACAGTGCATGACAGTTTTGGAGAGAGGATTTAACTCTTTCATTATTTACTTGTATTTAATTACAATACAAGTACTTACTTACTTTCATGTACTTACTTGTATTTAATTAAAACCTGTGCTTTTACCACCCTGAGACTTCAACCTAGGGGTTTCAGGACTACTAAAGAAACATTACTACCCAGCTATACAACCTGTTTATCCCTCTCTTTCTGATTTTAAAAGTAATTTAGGAGAATCTAAAAGCCTCTGGATATGATTCCTTCTGACCTCCATTTGCTAGAGGGCCACCTTAAACCTCCAGGTACCTCCCTCATATGGCTCACTCTGATTCCCAAATGCTCAGCTTGGCTACTCTAAGGATCACAGCATTAATGCTCCCACTGATTCGCAAGCAGTGGCCTTAGCTACTTTAAACGTCCAAGTCTCTCACATTTATGGAACCCTCTGACTCTCATGTGCTGGGCATGGCTACCCTAAGCTTCATAGTGCCTCCAATCTCATGGCATCACCAGTTTACCCTTAGACTCCCAAGTGCTGGGCCCTCCAACCCCTAACTGCTGGACATTGTAGTTGTAAATGCCAGGCTACCTCCCTCTTATGGATCTGACTCCAAAGACCTGGGAAATACTACAGTAACCTTTTCCTTATATCCTGCTTAAGACTCCCTCTGTCAGCCACATTTTGGGCATGGTTACACTAAACCTCATGGTTCCTCCCTTTAAGGCTTCCTCTGAATCCCAGGTTCTGGCCATGCTAACTTAAGGTTCATAGTAAGTCCCTCTTAGGGTTTCCTCTGACTACTACATGCAAGGCATGGCTACCCTAAGTTTCATGGTATCTCCTGCTTACCCTCTGACTCCCAAGCACTGGAACTGACTATCTGAAATTATACTTCCTCGGATACTTACCTGCTGGGCAAGGCTACCCTGAATCTCCTGGTAAGTCCCTCTCTGGCTCCCTCTGAATAGTACATTCTGGGCATGGCTCTCCTAAGCCTCGTAGTACCTTCCCCTTAAGCTTCCTTTTGACTCTCAAGTGCTAGGCATGCCTACACTAAATCTCATGGCATCTACAATTTATCTTCTGACTCCCAAGTGCGGGGCACAAAGACCTGAAATCATGCTTCCTCAGACCCCCACATGGTGGGCAAAGCGGCTGTAAACTCATACCACCTCCCTCTTATGGATCTCCCTGAGTGTCCCATGCTGGGCATGGTTAACCACAGATGTGGAACCTCCCTCTTAAGGTTCCCTCTGAATTCCACCTGCTGGGCATGGCATTCTTAAGCCTCATAGTACCTCCCATTAAAGGTTCCCCCTGACTCCTAAATAGTAGGTGTGGCCACCCTAAGTTTTATGGATTCTCCTGCTTACACCCTGTCTCCCAAGCACTCAGCATGGCTGCCTGATTTATGTTTTCCTGGACCCCTATCTGCTGGGCCAGGCTACCCTGCTTCCCATGCTGTCCCGCTATGGCTCCCTCCGAGTTCCACCTACTGGGCATAGCTAGCTACCGTAAGCCACATAGTACCTCCTTCCTAAGGTTTCCTCCATCTCCCAAGTGCGAGGCATGGCTACTATAAATCCCATAAGATCTCTTGCTCATACCCTGACTCCTAAGGGCTGGGCATGGTTACTAGAAACCTCCTGGTACCTCCCAGCTATGGCTCCCTCTGACTGCCACATGCTGTGCTACCCTAAGTGTCATGGTCCCTTCCTCTCATATCTTCTGAAACCTACTTGCTCAGTTTGGCTAAAATAAGTCAGTCTCTCTCTCTCTCTCTCTCTCTCTCTCTCTCTCTCTCTCTCTCTCTGCCTCTGTCTCGCTCTCTCTGTCTCTGTCTCTCTTCTCTCTCTCTGTCTCTTTCTCTCTGTCTCTTTCTCTCTGCCTCTCTCTCTCTGTTTCTCTCTATCTCTTTCTCTCTGCCTTTCTCTGTCTCTGTCTATCTCTCTGCCTCTCTCTCTGTCTCTGTCTCTTTCTCTCTCTCTGTCTCTCTTTGTCTCTGTCTCTTTTTTGGCTCTCTGTTTCTCTCTTCTCTCTGTCTGTCTCTTCTCTCTCTGTCTCTCTGTCTCTGGCTTTTTCTGTTGCTCTCTTCTCTCTCTGTCTCTTCTCTCTCTTCTCTCTGTCTCTTTCTCTCTATCTCTTTCTCCGTCTCTCTCTCCTCTCTCTCTGTCTCTGTCTCTTTTTCTGTCTCTCTGTCTCTGTCTCTCTCTGTCTCTGTATCTTTCTCTGTCTGTCTCTCTGTCTCTTTCTGTCTCTCTCTCTTCTCTCTCTGTCTCTTTCTTCTCTCTTTCTGTATCTCTGTCTCTCTCTGTCTCTCTCTTCTCTCTCTGTCTCTCTGTATCTTTCTCTCTGTCTCTGTCTCTGTCTATCTCTTTCTCTGTCTCTCTCTCTGTCTCTCTGTCTTGGTCTCTTTCTCTCTGTCTGTCTCTCTGTCTCTTTCTCTCTGTCTGTCTCTCTTCTCTGTCTTTCTCTCTGTCTCTCTCTGTCTCTTTCTCTCTGTCTCTCTCTTCTCTATCTGTCTCTCTGTGTCTCTCTACCTCTGTCTCTGTCTCTTTGACTCTGACTCTCTCTCTTCTCTGTCTGTCTGTCTCTGTCTCTTTCTTCTCTCTCTCTCTGTCTCTCTCTTCTCTCTGTCTCTTTCTCTCTCTGTCTCAGTCTCTGTCTCTGTCTTCTCTCTCTGTCTCTCTTCTCTGTCTCTCTGCCACTGTCTCTCTCTGTCTCTGTCTCTCTCTCTGCCTCTCTCTCTGTCTCTCTTTCTCTGTCTCTCTCTCTCTGTCTCTCTGTCTTGGTCTCTTTCTCTCTGTCTGTCTCTCTTCTCTCTCTCTGTCTCTTTCTCTCTCTTCTCTCTCTCTTTCTCTGTCTTTCTCTCTTCTCTCTCTCTGTCTCTGTCTCTTTCTTTCTGCCTCTCTCTGTCTCTGTCTCATTCTGTCTCATTCTCTGTCTCTCTCTTCTCTCTGTCTGTCTCTCTGTCTCTTTCTGTCTCTCTCTCTTCTCTGTCTGTCTCTGTCTCTTTCTGTCTCTCTCTTTTCTCTCTGTCTCTTTCTCTTGTCTTTCTGCCTCTGTCACTCTTTCTCTGTCTCTGTCTGTCTCTTTCTCTCTTCTCTGTCTCTTTCTGTCTCTCTTCTCTCTCTCTGTCTCTGTCTCTCTGCCTCTCTCTCTGTCTCTCTGCCTCTGTCTCTCTTTCTCTGTCTCTCTCTGTCTCTTTCTCTCTTCTCTCTCTCTTTCTCTCTGTCTGTCTCTGTCTCTCTGCCTCTCTCTGTCTCTGTCTCTTTCTCTGTCTCTCTCTGTTTCTCTCTTCTCTCTCTGTCTCTCTCTTCTCTCTCTCTTTCTCTTTCTCTCTCTTCTCTCTCTCTTTCTCTCTGTCTGTCTCTCTGTCTCTGTCTCTTCTCTGTCTGTCTCTTTATCTCTATCTCTCTCCTCTCTCTGTCTCTCTCTGTCTCTGTCTCTTTCTCTGTCTCTGTCTCTCTTTGTCTGTCTTTTTCTGTTGCTCTCTTCTCTCTGTCTCTCTTCTCTCTCTCTCTCTTCTGTCTCTTTCTCTCTGTCTGTTTCTCTGTTCTTTCTGTCTCTTCTCTGTCTCTTTCTCTCTATTTCTCTCTCTTCTCTCTCTGTCTCTGTCTGTCTCTCTGCCTCTGTCTCTTTCTGTCTCTCTTTGCCCTCTCCGTCTCTTTCTTTTCTCTCTCTGTTTCTCTCTCTTCTCTCTCTCTCTCTCTCTCTCTCTCTCTCTCTCTCTTCTGTCTGTCTCTCTGTTTCTGTCTCTTTCTGTTGCTCTCTTCTCTCTCTCTGTCTCTCTTTCTCTTTCTCTCTCTGTCTCTGTATCTCTCTCTGTCTGTCTCTCTTTCTCTGTCTCTCTCTGTCTCTTTCTCTCTTCTCTCTCTTTCTCTCTGTCTCTTTCTCTCTTCTCTCTTTCTCTCTGTCTGTCTCTTTCTCTCTGCCTCTCTCTGTCTCTCTGCCTCTCTCTCTGTCTGTCTCTCTGCCTCTCTCTCTGTCTCTCTCTGTTTCTCTCTTCTCTCTCTGTCTCTCTCTTCTCTCTCTCTTTCTCTTTCTCTCTTCTCTCTGTCTCTTTCTCTCTGTCTGTCTCTCTGTCTCTTTCTGTCTCTTCTCTGTCTGTCTCTTTCTCTCTATTTCTCTCTTCTCTCTCTGTCTCTTTCTCTCTGCCTCTCTCTTTGTCTCTGTCTCTCTGCCTCTCTCTCTGTGTCTCTATCTCTTTGTCTCTCTGTCTCTGTCTCTTTCTCTCTCTCTCTGTTGCTCTCTTCTCTCTCTCGTCTCTCTGTCTCTTTCTCTCTATCTCTTTCTCTGTCTCTCCTCTCTCTCTGTCTCTCTCTGTCTCTGTCTCTTTCTCTGTCTCTGTCTCTCTGTCTGTCTTTTTCTGTTGCTCTCTTCTCTCTCTGTCTCTCTCTTCTCTCTCTTTCTCTTTCTCTCTCTCTTCTGTCTCTTTCTCTCTGTCTGTCTCTCTCTGTCTCTTCTCTGTCTGTCTCTTTCTCTCTATTTCTCTCTCTTCTCTCTCTGTCTCTGTCTGTCTCTCTGCCTCTGTCTCTTTCTGTCTCTCTGTCCTCTCTCTGTCTCTTTCTTTTCTCTCTCTGTTTCTCTCTCTTCTCTCTCTCTCTTCTGTCTGTCTCTCTGTCTCTGTCTCTTTCTGTTGCTCTCTTCTCTCTGTCTCTCTCTCTGTCTCTCTTTCTCTCTCTGTCTCTGTATCTCTCTCTGTCTGTCTCTGTCTCTCTCTCCTCTCTGTCTCTGTCTCTTTCTCTCTGTCTCTCTCTCTGTCTCTTTCTGTCTCTCTCTCTTCTCTCTGTCTGTCTCTGTCTCTTTCTCTGTCTCTCTCTACTCTCTGTCTCTGTCTCTCTGCCTCTGTCTCTCTTTCTCTCTCTGTCTCTCTCTGTGTCCCTCTCTCTGTCTCTCTCTTCTCTCTTTCTGTCTCTCTCTCTTCTCTCTCTCTCTCTGTCTGTCTGTCTCTGTCTCTCTCTGTTTCTCTGTCTCTGTCTCTTTCTGTCTCTCTTGTCTCTCTCTTCTCTCTTTCTGTCTCTCTGCTCCCTGACTCTCTTCTCTCTCTGTCTCTTTCTGTCTCTCTTCTCTCTGTCTCTGTCTCTTTTTGTCTGTCTCTCTGTCTCTGTCTGTCTCTCTCTTTCTCTCTGTCTCTCTCTTCTCTGTCTGTCTCTTTCTGTCTCTTCTCTCTCTGTCTCTCTCTGTCTCTCTCTGTCTCTCTCTCTCTGTCCTATCCTCTAACTCCCCAGAGCTGGGTGTAGCTACTCAAAGCAATGATTCCTTAGACCCCCAAACTATGGGTCAAGGCTATAGTAACTCTCAAGGTATGTCCCTCTTGCTAGGTACGGCTAATTTAAGTCTCCTAGTCTCTCTCCCTCTTCAGGTTCCCTCTGACCCCAAGGGCTGGAAGTGGCTGCTCTAAGTCATTATTCATCTGACCCCCACCTGCTGTGCATGGCTGCTCCAAACCTGCTGCTACCTTCCTGTTACAGCTCCTTCTGTTTCCCCTATGCTGGACCCGACTGCTCTAAATGTCCTGGTCCCCTCCTCTTCTCTCTCTCTCTCTGAATGCCACATGCTGACATGCCTATCTTAAATCTAACAGTACCTTCCTCTTCAGGTTTCCTCTGACTCCCAAGAACTAGGTATGGCTACCCTAAGTCTTACAACATCTCCAGTTTATCCTCAGACTCCCAAGTGCTTGTTGCAGCAATCTGAAATTAAGCCTCCTCAGACCTCTACTGGCTGCGCATAGCTGCCCGAAACCTCCTGCGATCCCACGCTCCTTTATGGCTCTCTCTCTCTCTGTCTCCAAAGGGCTGGGCATGGCTACTTCAAGCCTCTCCTTATATACCAGCCTGTTCCCTCTGATTTTGGGCGTAGCTACCCTGAACCCCCTGGTACCTCCCTCTTAAGGCTCCCTGATTCCCACTAACTGGCCTTGGCTACTGCAACTCTCACAGTACCTCTTCTCAAGGCTCCCTCTGACTCCTCCTGTCATGTGGTTATCTTAAGCCTCATAGTACCTCTCTCTTAAGGTTCCTCTGACTCCTCAGTGCTAGGCATGGGTAACCTAAGCCTCATGGTATCTCTTAATTATCCTCTGACTCCCGAGGGCTCGGCGAGGCTACCTGAAATTATGCTTTCTCGGACCTCCACCTGCTGGCCAGGCTACCTTAAACCTCCTGGTACCTCCTTCTGACTGTCAAAGCCTCCCTCTTCAGGCTCCTTTCGACTCTCACAGGTTGGTCTCAGGAGCCCTAAACCTTAAGTGTATCTTCTTCTATGCCTCCTACTCCCAGGAGTTGGGTGTGGCTATCCTAAACTGCCTGGTGCTCCCATTCTAAGGCTCCCGCTGACTCCCATGTGTCAGAGTGGCTACCCTGGACCCCCTGGTACCTCCCTCTTTTGGCTCTCTGAGTCCCACGAACTGGGTGTGGTTACCATAAATCTCATGGTACCTCCTCTTAAGGCTCCCTCCCACTCCCACCTGTTGGGCTTGGCTGCCTTTTTTTTAAAAAAAATATTTTTTTCTTTTTTGGATATTTTCTTTATTTACATTTCAAATATTATCCCCTTTTCTAGGTCTCCGCCCCCGAAACCTCCTATCCCATTGCTCCTCCCCCTGCCTCTATGAGGGTGCTCCCCCACCCACTCACCCACTCCGTCCTTCCTGCTCTGGCATTCCTCTACACTGGAGCATCGAACCCCCTCAGGCCTCAAGCCATTAGGCATGGCTACCCTAAGTCTCATGACATCTCCGGTTTATTCTCGGACTCCCAAGTGCTTGTTGCAGCAATCTGAAATTAAGCCTCCTCAGACCTCGCGGACTCCCACCCACTGCGCGCACCCACTGCGCGCACCCACTGAGCGCACCCACTGAGCGTTGCTATTAACCTAAACTTCCTAGTACCTCCATCTGACTCTCAAGAGCTGGGTGTGACTACCCTAAACTTCCTGGTTCCTCCCTCTTCAGGCTCCCTCCAAATCCCTAGTGTTTTGCTTCTCAGGATGCTACCCTCAACTTCAGGGTAACTCTTTCTAAGTATCCTCCCACTCCCGCGGCCTGGGAGTGGCTACCCTTAACCTCAGGGTACCTCCCTCTAAGTGTCCCTCCCACTCCCACGGGCTGGGGGTGGTTACCCTTAACCTCAGGGTACCTCCCTCTAAGTGTCCCTCCCACTGCCACGGGCTAGGGGTGGCTACCCTTAATCTCAAGGTCTCCCTGAGACTTCCCACCTCCCCGTGTTGGCCCTCACAAATCCCCTGCCTTTCAGGGCCTTCTGGAGTTTCTTATTTTTCTCAGGTGGAGGTTGCAAGAGCCATCTCAGGCATTTAGAAATAGAAAGAGAACCTGCACGGGTCAGTTCTCTCATGCCTTCCACATATTTTAAGAATTCAACTCATATTTTGGATTTAATGGTGAATGTTTTTACTCTCTGATTTACCTCATTGGTAAGAGTGGTTTTGAAAACACTTTATAAAGTTTACACTTATCATTTAAAAAAATAAAACCCTATTTTACTGGTAATTAAGTCCATTCCACCTCCTGTGGCTATGTACTTTGCCGGGGGCATTTTAGAGTCCGGTACCACTAAAACTCTTGTTTCAAAGTTCTCTTACCATTTAGAACCCACAGCTCTGCTTTAACTGTGAGCTAGGAAGCCACCATTTTCAGAATCATGGTTATCTTTTAGGACCAGAGTCCCCATCGCCTCCCAGAAACATGCCACCCGGTAAGGCAGCCCGTGCTTTTCCACGACAAGCCTACTGACCCATGGAAGACAGTAAGTGCAGCTCCTGTAGTTATTTCAGGGGTATGCACTCTTCAGTACACATACAGGGTCCTTACCTTGGCCGCAGAACTTTTTCGGTACTTGTCAGCAACAAGCGGAGAGCAGCAGACAGGGCGGGCTTCTGTGGCACGGGCACTAAGACCCAGCTCCTCCCCTCCTCACCGGAAGCAAGGGCAAACCACATCCGATCAGAGGCGGGCTCTGATGATTGACAGCAAGGCCACATTGCTGTGGTCCTCCACGCCTGTAGAGGCAGTATGCCAGAGTGTGATTTCCTCACTATACTTCCCGAAGACACCCAGTCTTCCCCGAATCCAACACTTTCCTCACTCTATTGCACACAGAGAATGCCTGAGTCTCAGAAGTACCCCCTGTAACTCATGCCTCATTCACAATGCCATACCTCCATCCCCTCCTTACACCACCAGACACCCTCGACCCTGGAAACATATATTGCATATCCTGGCCCAGCTTGTATGCAAATCTTTTATTCGGAGCTTAATTCTCAGCTTTCATGTACATTTTTGTGCTTTCCAAGAACTCCCCTCCAGCACAGAGGAAGGATTTGCAGGAGGTAAAGATTACAAGGTCGCAATTACCAATACAGTGGTTCACAACCTTCCTACGGCTGTGAACCTACTCCTAATAGATTCCCATGTTGTATTTACACCAACCATACAATTATTTTGTCATCACTTCTTAGCTGCAACGTTTGTAATGGTTAAGAATCTTAGCTTAAGCATCTGCAGGATATCTGATATGCAATCCCCATGAAAGGGTTGTTTGAGTCCCCACACTGGGGTCGTGACCCACAGGATGAGAACCACTGGTCTAGTATCTCCCAACCAGGAACAATGATCTTGGGCTCCTGCCCTATATGCACCCCAGTCCATCAGCTACAGAGGTAGCCCTCCCTTGCCTCAGTCCTTTGAGTGAGAGTCTAGATGCAAAGTTTGGCAGCTTTGTCCTGGGTCTCAGAGTGCTGTATCTTACTCTTCTCTGATTGATTTCTCTGAGCCAAGAAATACCTGATTGTGGACAGTATTTTTTTTTCCACATGTAAGAGGTTTAATTGAGAGGGCAGTAGCGGAGGGAAAGAGAGGAGGGAGAGAGAGAACCCGGACCAGTTTTAAGAGTAAGCCACAACTTCTTGAGACCTGGAGGAAGTGATCTAGGCAAACTTCACATGGTGCACAAAGCTTGAGTTATTGGGGCCTGAAAGCAGAGCTTCTCTCTCTCTCTCTCTCTCTCTCTCTCTCTCTCTCTCTCTCTCTCTCAGTTTTTTGAGACAGGGGTTTCTCTGTGTAGCCCTGGCTGTCTTGGAACTCACTCTGTAGACCAGGCTGGCCTAGAACTCAGAAATCCACCTGCCTCTGCCTCCCAAGTGCTGGGATTAAAGGCGTGTGTCACCACTGCCCGGCCATACTTTCTCTTAATAGACAATTCTTTCCATTCAACAGAGGGTCTCTCAGCTTAACTTTGGCTTTGAACGGGAACTTGCCTTGCAGAATTGGAGTCCCACCCCTTAAAACTTATTAGACTGCTTGCTGTGACACTGCAGAGAGAGATGAGGTGCAACCTAAACTTTATCTGCTGGCTCAGCAGTGTGCCTACTGGGTTCCTGGCATCTTCCCTTCCTGGGCCATGTGCTTCTACATAGAATTCCCTCCCGTCGTTACCTGAAGTGGAAGTCCAGTCATGCCTATAAGGACCCGTTGTCCATTCCTCACATTTCCAGCCAGAAAGGTGGTTGAGGGTTTTGAGGTGGCACTCTTTTTGCAACTGGTCCTCCTGTGGTTATTCTTGGTTTCTTCTCCCCCTTGTACCCATTAAAGCCAAGCCTCCTGGCCCTTACAGGGCATGGTCTCTCACTCCCAGCATCCTTCAGGAGAAAACTCGGCGTTAGCTCATCCTCAAAGCTCTGCCACGCCTAATAGCAGCTGTCAGTTCATAAAGTCTTTGATCTTAGTGTATCTTGGTCTTCTTGTGAGACTCCCAACAGTGGGAATGGGGGCTGTCTCAGACGCTTTTGACTGCTTTTGGGACCCTTTTCTTCCTAGAGGGTTGTCTTTTCCAGCCTTCATACAAGAGAAGGTGCCTGGTATTACTGGAACTTGGTATGTCACATAACATGTGGTTGACATACATGGGAAACCCAACTTCTACTGGAAGGATATGGAGGAGCGGTGGATTGGAGTATGTGGTAGGAGGGATGGACTAGGAGGAGAGGAGGGAGGGATAACTGGTCAGGATGTTATATATGAGAAATAATACACATTTTATATTTTTATTAATAATTTTATCCATTTATATTTCAATTGATATGCTCCTTCCTGGTTACCTCTCCAAACACCTCACCTCATTCCCCTTCTCCCCCTCCCCTTTTCCTTTGTGAGGGTGCTCTTCCACCCATTCACTCACTCCTGCCTCATGCCTCTAACCTCCCCTTTCAGTGGGGCATCAAGCATCCCTCCATTCCCATTGCTGTCAAATAAGGCCATCCTCTGCTACTGCAGAAAATAATACACTTTTAAAAAGAGGGAAAAATAAATAAATATTCACAAATATTTATATTAATCATATATATATTATAAATAATTCCAGTCCCATGTTTATGGTTTAAAATAATTATCACTTTATCACTCAAAAAACCCAGTTACCCTTTCCAGCCCTGGAGTACTATTTAACTCATCCTGCCTCCTTTCTTTAAAACTCATGGTGAGTGTATATTTTCAGTAATAAATCATGTAAGGGTAACATTTTTCTGCCATGCCTTAAAACTTTCCCAGAAAGTATACGTTCACTGCTAACTTCTATGGTCTCTCTCTCACATAGTAGGATTTCCCACCAGGAAACAGAAAACACAAGGCAAGGATTCAAAATTCCAAGGTGGCCTGCAAACCACCTGGCTTATAAATGTGTATGTGCATAATAAAACATCTTATAGACAGAATAACTTTTTTTTAAAATCAAGCTAGAGGAATGGAAAGTTCAGGTAAAGCTTATCTTGCATAAGTTCAATGTCTGCTTCATCTGAGCACACCTGGTCTAGACCAAACCCTCTTGCACTGTTTTGGTTTGGGCAGATGTCTTAATGAAGCCATGATGTGTGCATATTTTCAGTCATAATTCACGCAAAGGTAATATTTTCTGCATATCTTTAAAACATAAGGCAATTCACAATATAAAACAGGGATTCAAAATTATTAGGTGGTTTCCAAAACACCTTTTTTTATTATTTATATACAAACATAACTACAGCACCTGATGGACAGGATAGCTTATTCCTATTAATCCAGGAGAATAGAAAGTTCGGGGCCAAGACTAAAGTAAAGAATGATTTCAACGTCAGCCTCATTTGAGAACATCTGGCCTAGATAAAACTCCTAAAGAAAAACAACCACCCCAAAAGAAAAACTACAGAACAATATGGAAAGTGTGAAAATCTCATATTTATACCTTCATTTTATGTCAGCCTGATTTATTAGGGTTGCTTTCTAAACTTTTATTTTTAAAAAGCTGGATGGCTCAGTCAGGTTTTTTTAAACCTTTTCTTTTGAAGCTGCCTAACGTCACATAAATACACAACCCTATCATCACCAAACACATTCTTTTTTTTTTTCTATTTTCATACCTTATATTTAGCCAGAAATTTTGGATCGTACCTTTATTCATTGCACTCAAGAAGGAGAGATATGACAATTGCCAAGACTACAGGATCACCCTCGTCTGCACAGTAAGTCCTGGGGCAGTCTGCATTGCAGTGCAAAACTCTCTCTAAGGCACACAAACAAATAAGATGTGTCCACAATTATTTGCTGGTCTCATCTATCTCACTATTTTTTACTATCAGTATTTTGAGATGAGAGGGTTTACTTGTAATGATGCTGTTACATTAATAAAAAGAAAAGTGAAGGACTGCAGAGATAGTTCAGCAATTAAGAAGTGCTTACTGCTCCCACCGAGGATTCAGGTTGAATTCCAACATCCACATTACAAATGTGCAGGCAAAATACTTATATACATAAAAGTTAGAAAATATTTTTAAGGGAATAAGATAGTTAATTTTGGAGCTATTTTGGGTGTCCATGGCCTGGAAACAAGGACTTGGGTTACCGCAAATTCCATGTTCCTGTGTGGAAGAAGTTTCATGACGTTTTTAAAATGTGTTGGTAGGAACATCAGAGAGACAGGTACAGTAGCAAGATGGGAGGAACTTTCCTATACGCCCAAGAAACTATCTGCCGGTATTATTAGCTTTTGGTTAGGAGAAGTTAGGGTTCTTTCAGTTAATAGACTCCAAAAGTTTCCATCAGTCACAAGATGTTAGTTCAGACACATATGAAAGAGAGGAATCGATTGATGTTCAGGAAGAATGGAACTTGCCTAAGATAAGGTAATTCGCCTCTGGACCTGCAACATTCCAATCTCTCCATAGGATTGAAATTTTAATCAGCTAATCAGTCTCTGCAGACAGTTTGTTTTCACGAATTCATCTTTCACAGCCAGACACAGCTTCTTCTCAGGAGTTTTCATTCATGATTCCTCTTGTAAGTCAAGCATCAAAGTTTATGCATGCGGGGGCTATGTACAATTTATTAAGTAGTATACGGTCTCTTATATCTAGGAAGGGTCATTTCCTAGGATGTGATGTCTATGAGGCTGCACAGTGGGCAGGTCAGCAGTCTCCAGAAAAGGGGCAATAGCTGACAAAAGCCATTAATACAAACGTCTTAGATCATTTCAAAACTCTTTGCCATTATGTTCCAGATCTAAATTATTTTTACATCTTCTCTATGCTCTCTAACACAGCAATTAAATGGGACATAAGATTACTATACTTAAAATTAAGTAATCAAGAATTTGACCTAATGGAGTGAAGATAACAAATAAAACCAATATCTAAAATCACCAAATATTTCCATATTTTTTTTAGAAGATTGACAATACAGGTCCCCTGTATTTACAGTTATTTGTAGTCAATGAATTAACTTGCTTATATCTAAATGGTTAGGATTGGGACTTTCAAAGGAATCATTGCA
The DNA here is from genome assembly GCF_008632895.1 of Mastomys coucha. Taxonomy (NCBI): domain Eukaryota; kingdom Metazoa; phylum Chordata; class Mammalia; order Rodentia; family Muridae; genus Mastomys; species Mastomys coucha. The sequence continues at coordinate 87,750,931 of NC_045030.1, forward strand.
GAATTCTTGTTATTATTAAAATACCAAATTGTTTAATTAACTTCTTAATTATGGCTAATTGTACTATACAACATTTTAGATACTAATTAAATCAAGAAACAACAGTAATTAATATATAAAATACCACAAATGTTGTTATTAGATATTGATTTCTTTTGTATAATTTGGATAAGAATTAATCTATGTCTTTGAGTAATTCTATCTAGAGTAAGAAGACTTATGATTTAATTTAAAAACTAGTTTTTTGTTTTATCTATATTATCCAGAATGATGAGACTATAACATAATATATATGTATATATTTATAAAAACAATGAAAAACTTGAATCTTGTTGTTGTTGTTGCTCTTGTTTTCAAGACAGGGTTTCTCTATGTTGCCCTGGCTGTCCTGGAACTCACTCTGTAGACCAGGCTGGCCTCAAACTCAGAAATCTGCCTGTCTCTGCCTCCCAAGTGCTGGGATTAAAGGCGTGCACCACCACCGCCCAGAAAAATTTGAATCTTTAAACCTTAGTTTTGAATAAGGTAGAGGTTTAGGGTAAGCAAACAAAAAGCTATGATCAAATGAAATGACATGATATTTCCATTTGTAACTTCATTAAAATCCAGACCAATATTATATTATCATTTATAAATATACCAAGTAGAATATTTGATGTCATAATTTTTTTGAAGTCTCAATACAACAATAATATTCAAGAAACATCTTTAAAGTCCACAGGAATGTGCTCTTAGATGATGTGGAAAAGTTCACTACCTCCTAAGAGTGAATTAGAAGAAGGGCTGGACAATCCTGATATTTGAATCAGAATGGAGTCATTGATATGATATGCTTTTAGTTGATGAAAATATCTTTTGTTGTCCTTTGAAGAATACTGTGTAACAAAATTTGAACTTTCCTTATCAATAGTTAAGTCTTTCACAATACTATGTGTTATTTTTATCTAATAGAGCAAATCTTATACACAGATTTAAATATTTGTTCAGCAGAATAAGTTTTACAATCACTATTAGGAATGTTTTAAGTAATTATTACTCCCTAAACAGAATACTCTTTATACTTGAGGTGGTGACTGACAATCTAAGCAACAAAAGGTTTGTCCAATGAAAAAACATTTTAAAAAATTAAAGTTTAATCATAGGTTTTAAATGACCATTTAGTGAAAAAAATACTTAGAATATTTCAATTCTTAAGAAAACGTTGCAGAAAATCAAGCATTTTATCTCAAGGTATTAAATTACCCTTTAAAAATTTTAACATATGTATTATTTTAGCTTAGGTATAACATTATTTATTTTTAAGCAATATTTTACAACACACCTTTATCTTAACATTATGATTGTTATTACAAAATTTAGAAAACAATTTTAATGAGGTAATTTCAAACAAAAGCTCAGTTAGCTGTATCTAAAACACAAAAAGCATATGGCATTTTCCATAACAGTTTTAAACATAGGTAAAGTACATTAATAGATTTTGTTTTCTTAACAAATTTTCAATTATTTTTATATTGATTTTTAAATTAAGTTATTATAACAGTAAACTTGAAATCTTTTTATTATAAAAAATATTTACTTTTTATTAGTCTTCATAAGGAATTGAAAGTAGGATAAGGCATATGTAGAGAGCAGGGTGAAGTTTGGCATTCATACTCATAATAATTTTTTAGTGAAAAAGGTATAATGTAAAATATATCACTGTAGTGTATACCACATTACAATGATCTATAAACTCTAAGATGTCTGGGAAAGCCTCAAAGTAGGTTTTCAAAATAACAATTTAAAATTCTTTAGGGGTCTCTCTTCCTCTGTCTTTCTTTATAAAATAAGAATGTTGAAAACTTCATTTGTTTATTTGTTTCTAAAGTCAATGGTGATTTTTTTTAAAAAACATATTTCTTAATATGTTTGTGTTCATATATACACTAACATAAGTTATTCTTTTAATCTTTGGAACAAAAAGTTTAGCATTTCAAGGGAGAGTAATTTGTAATAGGAAAAGCTTACACAGGAGTAGGAGTAATGATATCTTAAAGTTAATTTATACCCTTAAGTAATAGAGACCATGGTGGAGAACCATAGTTCAGATAAGGATAAAGGGGATAACATCTTGACCAGTGTTATATGATTATATACGTCTTGTCCTTAATAGTAGATTTAAACATTTTAGATTTAGTGTTATATGACCATGTACGTCTTGTCCTTAAAAGCAGATTTAAACATTTTAGATTTAAAAACTCATGTCAATTGTCCCAAAGCAAGATTTAGGAGGATTACCAATCTCAAATTTTTATCTAAGAGGTTGCATTAATTGCATATAATTTTGTCTTTTTTCTTTGTTTTTTAAAGTTTCAACTCACAATGAGCCAAAATGAAGCTGAACCTGTTTCATGGAGTTGATTGCTCAGACACAATTTACGGGACACTCAAAGTAGTTATTCCTCCTGGCTGGACCTGCTCAGGTATTTGAAACCTAGCCATAGCCCTGAACATTCAGAGCGCTAGTTTTCAACCTGTGGGTAGAAATCCCTTTGGGAAGTTGAATGACACTTTCACAGGAGTTGCCTAAGATCACAGGATAAAAAGCCCAGATATTTACAGTATGATTCATCATAACAGTAGTAAGCTTACAGTTATGAAGTAGCAATGAAAATAATTTGATGGATGGAGATTACCACAATATGAGGAACTGTATTAAAGGGTCAAGGCATTGTGAAGGTTGAGAACAACTGATTTAGAACCCAGGGCTTATAAAAACAAACCCTACACTCTGGCATTTTGCTCTGAAGCTGCAGGGGTAGGTTGCACTAGCAAGCAGTTAAACAGAAGCTAAGATAGGCTGTTAGCTGGAGGAGGTTTGCAAAGCAGGCTGGTAACAGAAACTAGGATTAAGTTAGCTGGGGTGTCTTAGTCTTGGATCTTATAATAGAACTTGGCATTTTTCATGGAATTCTCCATCAAGGAGGTTAAATTCTAGTCAAACCTGAAATAGCCTCAGCAAGAATATGAGATGAAGGACCCTCTGCATTGTCTTGAACTGTCACAAAGAACTTTAGTTTTCATAACTATTTATTTATAAACCAATGTGGCAATAGGAACATTATGTAGAAATAAACCATAACTGAATATTGACAGTTTACATGCATAATCATACATAAGATATATTTTAATAAATCATGATTTTGAATGTTACTGTTTGTCTGAATATATTTTCTATAATTCTAATTGTGAAAGAAAAACTTAATTTAGAGATCTTTAGTAAACTCATACATCTATTAACTTATATAATCTAACCTTAATAAAAATCTCACATTTAACAGTTTTATATTTTTATTTGAAGAAATCTCATGCATTTTCTGTTACATATTATATAAATTAGAATTTGTTTTGGAAGGAAAGTTTTATCAAAATCTATGTATATAACATTAAAGATTTATGAAACATTTAATATTCACAAAGGTATAGTTTTAATATATGTTGAGATGTTAGCATACTCGAATTTATAAAATAGTGGGTACTTACACATATGACATGATAAATCTTACTATATGATCAACTTACTGTATTATAAAATATTTATTTGTTTAATTTCATTATTTTGATTATATTTCAAATGTTATCCCCTTTCATGATACCCCCTTCATGAAATCCTTACCCCATCCCCTATGGCTCTAAGAGGGTGCATCTCCACCCACTCACTCACTCCTACCTCACTGCTCTAGCATCTCCCTTCTCTTGGGCATCAAACTTCAATAGGACCAAGTGTATCCCCTCCCACTGAGGCCAGATAAGGCAATCCTATGATACATATATAGTGGAAACCATGGACTGCCCATGTATGCTATTTGGTTGGTGGTTTAGTCCCTGGGAGCTCTGGGAGGGGGTGAGGAATCTGCTTAGCTGATTTATTGTTCTTTCTATGGGATTGCAATCTCCTTCAGTTCCTTAAGTCCTTCCCCTAACTCTTCCATTGGGGTCCCCATGCTCAGTCTGATGGTTGGCTGTGAGTCTTTGTTGTCTTAGGCGGGTGCTGGCAGTGGGCAGCCCTGCCAGTCTCCTGTCTACATGTATATATTGGTATCAGCAATAGTATTGGGGTTTAGTGTCTCCACCTGGGGTAGATTAGATGCTCCAGACCCCCTCCGACATCCAGAGACAGGCTGACTCCCAGGAGGTCTGTCATAACCTGAGTCAAAGGTGAGACCCTAGCCCCAATACCTTCCCTAGCTGGGACCCCCATGGATCCCTGCAGAGCAGAAGTTATCTACCTTACTAGAGACATATCTTCCTTCAAGTCTGCAACTCCACCTGGGGCAGATTGGGCACTCCAGACCTGCTCCCACACCCATCATAAAATATTTAAATTTTAATATGCATATACATTTTAATTGTGCATGTCAAAAGAATAATTTTAGCATGTAACAAAACTGAATTTAAAAAGAGAACTGAAGTCACCAGAGTGTGTTAAAAAATTTTTGACACAAATAACATATGAAAACAACCAAAAATATAAAAAAAAATTACCATAGACTTAAGAAAAAATGAGTTAAGTTAGAAAGTTTATCCTATTTCTTTAATAAGTGAGAAAGGCTTAGTAACACAAAAGATCAAAAAGTGAAGTTTATCCTATAAACAAGGTCATTTCTCTCTCTTATTCTCTGTCTCTAAAGTTCTTAGGGAGGGAATTTTTATTGTGTCCCAGACTAATTTTGAGGAGTTAATCTGAGGTCACAACTCATACCAAGTCATATCTGGTAACAATTCCACAAAATAGTCAAATTAAAAGTAGAAAGCAGACCACGAATTAATGTGGTCATACTGAGAAACAGAGCAGGATAAAGAGATCCAGTAAATCCCTCAAGTCCATCTTTAGAGTTCTAAAGTGAGATAAAAATTGAAATAGAGGATAAAAATGTAAGCAGGCTTAGATTTTTTTTAAAAAATCTATTTTTAATAAGGGTTCTTAAACACTTTGTCCCCTCTTCTAGCCCACCACACAGAAGTAGGGGAAAAAGATGGTAATAGGACAAGGGGATATGGACCTGTTTAGAAGTAGTTCTTTGGGGTGATTCCAATCTCCATTTGTCAGGATAGCAGTAGTCCAGTTCAGTGGTGTCAGGACACCAAATAATCAGTAGCAGTTGCACCAGGCAGCAGAGACAGCCAGGCCTCTCACGAATTGGCATGAGTCACCAGGAGTTACCTTAATAAGGCATGATGCCAGGAGAAGTTCTCTGCTGTGCCTCTCTCAGCAAAGGGAAGATCAGCAAAGACTCAAGGTCAAGAAAGCATTGCAAGGCAAGCTATGCATGTGCCCCATCAGTGTCCATTGGGTCCTATTTATACCCTTTCCAAACATCACATGTCCTCCCAAGGGTCTTGCCTCAGCAAAACACCATGTGAGTCTGCCTCAGAAAACACCATAAGATTCTTCCCCAACAAAATACCATGTAAGTCTGCATCACATGACACAACCAGCAACTTACACTTCAACCAAGTATGTGCAGATCCATGCATTCCTGGTCAAGGTACAGTTAAACATACCATTGACTCAACATTATCTGGGTTTTAATCTCATTATGTAAGGTGGTTTGAGAAGCTGTTAGAATTGTTTGAATTCTCTTGCAAGGAGACAAATTCCTCCTCTAATTTGTGCCCTTCTTTTCCCCAGAATGAGATTCCTGGGAAAATACCATTATGCTTATGGATATATCCCATTCTTTGATATGTCCCTTTAGAATCTTTATATCTGCCAGACTAGTTACACAAAGAAGAGAGAGGTTTTATGAAGATACTCCCCAGAAAAGCCATGTGCCATTTACATATAGTCCAGTAGCAGACTATGGATGAGTCTAGGAAATGTCTGTTTTTTGTTAGTGACACTCAAACATTTAGTGGGTTTCATGTTAGAAAAACTGAAGTCAAGGAATAAAGAACCCATGTATAATAGGATCCATCAGACACATGCCAGACACGGAAACTCCCTAACAATTGAGGTGGGTCTCAGCATAAATCCCCAGGAATATTGGGGTGGGGTACAAACTAGCTTCATTTGGTTATATTTTACAGCCTGAGGGGTTCCCCTAAGCTGTAGGGACTTCCACTCAGGGAGACATTGGGCTTTAAGACTGAAAGGAAATTTAGGACTCATTTGTATTATAAAGATATTTTAAGCAGGAGACTTAAAAATGGTAAGATGCTCAAGGAGACCTCTAAGATACATGACTTAAAGAAGCAAGGGCAGAGAAAAATGAGTAGGGAGCTATTTTAGAATTTATATTCAGTTTTGATATAAACTCTAAAAAAGCTTTTATTTTTTTATTTGGGCATTTTATTTTAAGGCTTTTAAAAATAACTAATTACCAATTGTTTCAGTTAGTTTTGTTAACAAGCATTTTACATTTTAATTAAAAGGCTGCCTGTTTGTGATTTTTTTTTTAAACCTCTACACTGGAATTTTCAGTGGTCAAGATAAACACTTTGGAGGATCTTTAGATCTTTCCTTTTCTTCAAATACTTGTAGGTTAATAATTATCACACATAAAGCCAGCTAGAGTACCTGGTGTGTGTGTGTGTGTGTGTGTGTGTGTGTGTGTGTGTGTGTGTATGTGTGTGTTGAGAGGAGGAGGGGGAGGGAGAGGAGGAGAGGGAGAGGAAGAGCGAGAGAGGGAGAGGAAGTGGAAGAAGGAGAGGGAGTGGGAGAGAGGGAGAGAACACCAGAGAGACCATGGGAGTAGTGTCAGCTCTGTCTACTAACAACATTTTCAAAATGTGCTAGTTCTGAAACTGGACTGGACTGCAAGTTCTACATTTATAGCTCGGTAGACCCTGTTCTCTATAAGAGATGGAAATTGTGTAATGAATGGAAAGCACATAAAATTACGACTGCCACATATTAGATTTTTATATAAAACTTTCCTCCTCTGCTACCTAATGCCTGCAATTTTTAAACATTATTTTTCTATCCTTAATCAAGACATAAGGAAGATAGGTGTAGAGTCATTTGGCATCTCTCCTTTAAAGTTAATCATTTTGATAATGAAAAAAAGATACACTTTTCTGTCTCTGTGATTCTAAAGTATATGGTCACATTAGAACCTACCCAGGTTCTCTGACTTGCATCCCGGTAAAAAGTCCTCCCCTCTTTGAGTGTATTTTAAGTAAAGATGTTTGGCTGCCTTTATACACATGTGGAAGATAGAACTTGGCTTAATGTTTTAATTAATCCCCAGCTTATATTTTGAGACAGGGCTCCTCACTAAGTTTGGAGCTCACTGATTTGGATAAGTGGACTAGCCGGCAAGCCAAAGGGAACGCCCTATCTCTCTATGCAACATGAATCTCCAAGAGCCCACCACAGCACCTGCTTTTGAAAATGAGAGCTTATGGATTGACCTCTGGTACTCATGCTTGGGCCATGAGAATTTTATCAAATAAGCCATCTCCATACCTGTGCTCCCTTCCTTCTGGACATTAAAGCATGTTCTCTACATGAAGTATATGTCTCCCTGAGACCTAGCAGAAGCAAGTACAGAAAGATACTGCTTGGCTACATAGCACCAAGAAATTTGTGAAAACTACATCAAGGCTTTATGGTTGGCTGTTCATCATAGGACAACAAAAGAATGTCCTCCACCCAAAGTATGAACGGTCCTAATAGTCGCAATTCAGGTGCTGTGAGACGCAACCCTAGAACTGTCAGTTCACCTAAGGGGAGGAGATAAGCATCTCTGTCATTACCTTGGGTTCCAAACGATGACAGTAGAGGCTTCTGTATAGCACTCACTGCAATGAAATAAATTTCCACACATTCATATTCATATCAACCTGACCCAACTCCTGACACAGCCTGGCAATCTTCTCTCATGCTGAGGCTGGACAAAGTAAATCAACAGCAGAAAAGACTCCCAAGAGCTGGCAAGAGTCAGTGACACACCTACCCACACTGTTAGTGTGGGGTAAATGGACTGTGTCATCAGACAGAAAAACTGGTAAGGTTGAGTGAGCCCAAACCCAGTGAAACTCAGAATTGAGTATGGTAGGAGTGGGACTAGCTCCCTGCCCAACTCTACCTGCTCTGGAACATGTAACCATGACACCTGGGTGAAAGGACCATGACAGTCACTCATGGATCAGAGAAAACACTTGGAGTCCTTCCCCATGCTAATAGAATATCACTAGCATCTCAAACTGAGCCAATGGGAAACACTTACCCCTCAATCCCACCCTATTCTTCAAATGTTTATAAAGTTCTTATCCACATGGAATAATGTGCACTGCGAGTGGCTGTTTTACTGAGTTGGAGCACTTTGTGGAAGACTTTTCTCCCCCAAAGCATTCATCACTGGACCTTAGACCCACCTGGCAGGCTGGGCTCATGCCTGTTGTCCCTGCTGTCCTGCTACTGCAGTCACCATCCCATTGCTACTGCTGCCAGAGCCAGCCACCATCCCTGTGCTGACATTGGTACTGCCACAGTAGCCAACAAGACCTGGGATCCCAGCTACTGACCTTGTGCAGGCTTCCCTTCTGAGAGCTATAACACTTTGGTCATTTCCAACCGGACCAGAGACTCACAGTTTCACTAAGGACAAGTTAGGAGTCCCACAAAAACACCAAGTTTAACATCCATAATAACAATATACAGAGGACCGAGTGCAGGCCAACCTCATGCTTACCACTTCTTTTTCTGTGAGCTCATGTGAGCTTAGTTGATTCAGTGGGTCACGTGCTTCCGGCGTCCTCTACCCCATCTGACTCTACAATCCTTCCTCCCCCTAGTCCTTGGGGTTCTCCAATTTCTGAAGGAAGGAGACCTCCAATTTAGCCTCTCTCTGCAGAGTGTCTGCCTGTGGATCTCTGTACCTGCTCACATATGCTACCAGAGGAAGCTAATGTGATGTCTGGACATGCCAGTGGTGAGAAGCTATGCTACAGGCTACAGAAAGAAAAACATAGAGACCAACTCAGCCATAAAATATTTGACCTACAATTTGTCCTGCCTGCAAGATGTGCTGGGGCAACAGAGGTACAGAATGTGTGGGTGGCCAACCAATGTTTGGTTTAACTTGAGGCATGTGTAATGAGAAGGAGCATATGCCCTACACTGCCGGTATGGCCAGGAACCAGAGGCTGGTAGCTCAGAGACATAGGGAAGAACCAAACATAACAGAGAAAAACTTCAATGAAACAGTTCCTAATGATATTCTGCTATACTCTGACTTCATGACCTATGGCCTCATTTTAACAGTCTCCACTCTCAGATACTCCCTAGGGAGAAGTGAAATGTGCCTTGCTGTCCTCAACTACCCAAGCACTCCCAAGGTGAATGTCAGCCAAAGAAATATGTGTGTAGGGAGTTATCAGGTTCCTGGTACAAGCTAGAAACCTAGCCTCTGCTGACCTGAGACAGAACACACTTCATTGTTCTAGGAGGCCTTGTGATGCCTGAGGAGGAAAAGAACATGATTCAATCACACCATGCCTCT
>NC_045030.1:87760795-87764749 GCF_008632895.1 Mastomys coucha
TCTGTCCTACTTGGACTTGCATGCTGTTAGTGGGGTTTATTAGCTTATTCCTAACAGAGCCCAGCAATCCTTTCTCACATGACATGAGAATGCTGCTCCTGGGGCCATAATATCCCTTAGAATCTGTAAAGGCATATGTGTATGCCCTGTATGTATAGGTGCTTACAGAGCCCACAAGAGGGCATACAGTCCCTAGAGCTGGAGGCAGTGTGAACTATTAGGACACATTAAGCTATTGATCCTGAAAATGAAATGAAATAAGAGTCACAGTGTGCCTCAGCATAAAAGGAATGGAGTTGTTTAGTCTCTAAAGCACATATCTAACCTGAACTCTTTCAACTTACATGGGAACTTCACTAAAAATGGGATCATTTAGATTTTTAAGCCTCTTCTCTCCACTGAGAAGTGATATTGATAATGTCTTCCTTATATGATGGGGATACAGGTGTATAATGCAACAGGTCTGTTATAGTATCTCTCTCATGCTGAAAGTATCATTTATAAATGTGTACACTTTAACCTGATTCATTACTATCCATATTTTTCTCTATTTTTTGCCTAAAAAATATTCTACAGAAAGTGCCACATTCCAGGTAAGGAACAAAAAGAAAAATAAGACCTTCCCTGAAGATAATTAGCAAGGCATATAGAAAAAATAATTTCATTGAACAAAACATCACCCATTTATTATTGCTTCAGGAAACAGAGACCTTATTGTACTCTATGCAATAATGAGAGTTTCTTAGAGAGTCTAGCACTGCATATGCCATACCTCCTGCTTCTTTCACTACACATTTCCCATAAAAAGGGTGACAATTCCTCTCGAGCAGGTATTAAGATTGTATTTGGGTAAAGCATGAACCTTTAAAAAAGTATCTGCTTCTCAATGATTTTTCATACATACTTTAATGTCATAAGCAAAAGCCAGGATACATCTCTGACATCATCGAAAAGACAAGGACTAAATGAAAGCATTCATTGAAAACTTAATATTTTCAGAATATCTGTCCTTCATATTTTCTAGCTTTTTCTTAGTCTAATTTATATTATCTTATTGAATATCATCAAATACATATAACATTTCATATTAACCCAAACATTTCAAGCACTAAACTTAGTAAACAGCAGTGAAGGCTAAGTCTACAAAACATATCTGTATACATTCAAACTCCAAGTTAGCATTTTTCTCAAAAAACCCCAAAAGTTACCAACAATTTACTTGAGTATAACATGCAAAAAGATGAACTGACCTCTTCAGTCATATAGCAGAGGCTATACTTTATCTCACTAGCGCTTGGACTTAGAATGTCCCTTGGCTTTGCCCTTAGTGCCAGCCTTGGCTGCAGCTTCGGCTTTGGTTTTCTCTTCCTCTTCAATCAAATCCTGTTCATAACGAGATGGGTAAACACCAGGCATGGTTTCATTGATCTTCGCTAAAAATTCCACCACCTTTACCTGGCTGGGTTCAGTATAGGCTCTTGGGCCCCACAGGAACTGATAGCATGGAGGATCACTCTCAGGAACCTGACGGTATTCTAGGTACTTTTCCTGCACTAGATCTTCAGTGATGAGCTTCCTCACATCCCCAAAGATGAGGTGTGGGACCCCATCATAGATTCCTAACATATTCAGGAAGTGCCAGACCTCCTTCTCTGGGGCACAGTAGTGATTTAAGTAGATCACACTCAAGAGAGGGATCAGAATGCCCCTGGTAGGAAGACCCAGCTCACTGCTCCCACTTCCATCATCCTGGAACTCTAGCTTACTGACAAGCTCATAGGATTGACCATGGGGCTGGATTTCTTTCAACTCAATGCCAAAAACCACATCCAATCGATAGGCAGCTCTCTTGAAGATCTCAGGGAAGTCTTCCTTGAACCTTTTGTTGATAACTTTGAGCATTTCTCCCTTCCTCATGGGCTGCTTAACTTTGTACTTGCAGAGCATGTACTCCATCAACATTCCTGTCTTCCTTGTCAGATGATCCATCTGTGAGCTTCCAGTAGCAAGTGGTGCCCTGGAAATTCTCTTATTTTCATCCCTTTGGCTCTGGTCACATTTATCAGACATTTTGTGGGCCATGACTTTGCTGCCAGTGTTGCTTGGTGCTGAGCTTTGAGACTGCTTTGGAAAGCCAGCCGTAGAAGTGCTTGGCCTAGCATCCCCTGAAGCTTGATCAGAGTGGGCAAGTGACTCTCCTTTCTCTGAAGCATTTGCTTGAGCATCCGTGAGCCCCTTGGCTTCTTCTTGGACTTGGCGACGCCTTTCACGAGCACGGGCCTTACTCTTTTGTCCCCTGGGCATGATGGCTGTTGTCAGGGACAGCAAAAAAGCCCTGGGAAGGACAGCAGGTGACCGAGATACCTGAATCAGGAAAATAATATATTATGAGTATTTTGAGCATGCTGAGGACATTCTGGTTTTTGCCAATTCTTATCCCTTCTCCCAGCTTATGATGGCACCAGTGTTCTACAACTCACTGTATTCCTCAGCTTTTGCTCACCTTCCACATACTGCTGAGGGAAGTAGTCTCAAAAGCACAACAGTGGCACTGATATTTTCACAGGAACTAACACCTGTGTAACTGGCCTTAAGATACTGTCTGTAGTAAAACAATTCATACCTAGTGTTATAAGCATATTCAACTACCTGTGGCTAGTGAGGGCAAGGACCTTAGAGCAGAACCTACTATTGCCACATTCCTAACACAGTATAACACCTAATTTCATTTTAAATACATATACTTCTACCTACAGGTAAGCAGAGTTCTTACTCCCCCATCCAAGAAACTGCTTTCTGAAGCTGACAGACACTATTACAAAAAGCCACAATTTATCAAAACACAGAACACAATTGACCATGGAGTGCCAATTGATAAACCTACAACACAACCCCTGCTCAGGGTATACATTGCAGAAGATGGCAAAAAAAGAAAGACTGTAAGAACCAGAGTACCAAGTTTGTGGGTACTGAGATTCTGTCTTCTATATCTGAAAGCTTCTATATATGAGACTACACATGAAGATTATGAAATATATATGAAGAATCTGTATCCATGCAATCACCATATGGCTGCTTAAACAAGACTTGAAAAGTAACACAGCACGAATTTCCATGCCAACATGGATGGGGAACATCTCACAAGATCCTACCCCAGGTCAAGCACTAGAAACAATGGCCATTAAGAGATAGAGAATCAGCCTTCTGAAACTATGATCGCTTTAAGTGTTTTTCTGATAACAAGTTGTCAGTCCAAAAATCACATACATAGAATCAACACAAAAGGGTTTCAACAGGCTGTATCTATTTATATAATAAAAATATATATTTGTATTTATATAATAAATATGTGTATTTTACTTATAATAATTATTACTTATATTGTTACACATGACAATATGTAAAATATATGTATGTATACATTGTTATACATGTAACAATAATAATGAGAGAAAGTAGACCATGAATTTGAGAGGGAGTAGGGGAGACATGAAAGGAGTTGGAGGGAGAAGGGGGAAACGATATAAATACAATGCGCATAAATGAAATAAATATAATCAAAAGTAAAAACAACCACAGCACTGAAGAGGCAGAGACAGGCGCACTGTTGAAGTTCAAGGACATAGTGGTCTACATTGGGAGTTCCAGGGCAGCCAAATCTACATACAAAAAAAGCCTGTCTTAAAAAAAAAATAGAAAAAGACAAAAAAGCATGATGTACTGTCTTATACTTCTAAACTCACTGCATAGATAAGCAGCTCCATGGGACCTATGAGTCAGGCTACTTAAAGCTCTAACACAGTGAGTCACCTATTTGGCCTCTGGTCTCCACAAGTTTGCACACTGGCAGAAAACAAATAAAGATGTGAGGGCGATGCTGAGAGTCCCAACACTAATCTTTGTCCTCTTGGGCTGAAAATGCCCTGGGAACAGTGAGTAGCTAGTCAGGCTTGC
>NC_045030.1:87765298-87778953 GCF_008632895.1 Mastomys coucha
TTTCTAACAGTGCATGACAGTTTTGGAGAGAGGATTTAACTCTTTCATTATTTACTTGTATTTAATTAAAATACAAGTGCTCACTTACTTTCATGTACTTACTTGTATTTAATTAAAACCTGAGCTTTTACCACCCTAGGGCTTCAGAAATGGTAAGAAAACTCTGAGCTAGATTTCCAGTCTCTGCCCACTTTATGTTTACTGATATTATTATTGTTGTTGCTGTTATTATTATTATTATTATCATTATGATTATTATGATTATTATTATTATGATTATTATTTTGGTTCATGGGTACCTTTTTTTTTTCATTTTAAAGTGGGCATCCAAACTTCATAATATACTGAAAACAGTCCCTCCCCCTTTGTGTGCATACTGTGTTGTTCTTTTAAAGAGGGTACCCAAACCTCACGATATTCTGAGGCAGGGACTGCCCACTCACACACACTGTGCGGGCCTTTTATTTATTTATTTTTTTGCATGTTTTTTAAAGAGGAAATCCAGAGCTCAAGATATCTTGAACCAAGGACCATTTACTAATAGATACTGTTGGTGTTTTTTTTTCTTTTAAAGAGGGCACCCAAAACTCGCGATATTCTGTGTGAGGACTGCCCACTCATTATTGTATTAGACTTTTTTTTTAAAGGACACCCAAACTTCGCGATATTCTGAGGCAGGCACACACTCACACATTATATATATATATATATATATATATATATATATATATATATATATATATGTATATATAATATATGTATATATAATATACATATATGTATATATATACACATATGTACATACATACAGGCATACACACACACACACACACACATATATATATATATATGGACATATATGTATATATTCTTTAAAGAAGACACCTAAACCTCACGAGATTCTGAGGCAGGGACTACCCGGCCACACATACTGTACTGGCCCTTTTTCTTTTTTCCTTTTTTAGGATGCCACCCTAACCTCACGATTGATTTCGCCCACTAACATACTGTGCTGGTCCTTTTTTTTTTTTTTAATTATTTTTAAAGAGGCTTCTCAAATCTCACAAGATTCTGGGGCAAGGATCTGATCTCCCTCTTACATACTGTGCTTGTCTTTATTTAATTTTTAAAGAGGGCACCCCAAAGCCTCGCGAGATGAGATTCTAAGGCAGGGACTGCCCACTCATACTGTGCATACTGTGGTCCCTTTAAGGCAACACCTCCCCCAACCCTCGTGCTTATGGCTGGGTCCCCTTTACTCCTAAAAATATCTCTCAGACCTCGCGAGAGCAAATCTAGTGATATCCCAAGGCGGGGACTTGACGCCCCGCCCCATACTGTGATGTTCATTTTAAGAGGGCACCCCAAAGCCTCGCGAGATGAGATTCTGAGGCAGGGACTGCCCACTCCCACATACTGTGCATACTGTGGTCCCTTTAAGGCAACACCTCCCCCAACCCTCGTGCTTATGGCTGGGTCCCCTTTACTCCTAAAAATATCTCTCAGACCTCGCGAGAGCAAATCTAGTGATATCCCAAGGCGGGGACTTGACGCCCCGCCCCATACTGTGATGTTCATTTTAAGAGGGCACCAAAGCCTCGCGAGATGAGATTCTGAGGCAGGGACTGCCCACTCATACTATGCATAATGTGGTCCCTTTAAAGCAGCACCTCCTCCAACCCTCGTGCTTATGGCTGGGTCCCCTTTACTCCTAAAAATATCTCTCAGACCTCGCGAGAGCAAATCTAGTGATATCCCAAGGCGGGGACTTGACGCCCCGCCCCATACTGTGATGCTCATTTTAAGAGGGCACCAAAGCCTCGCGAGATGAGATTCTGAGGCAGGGACTGACCACTCCCACATACTGTGTTAATCCCTTTAAGACTGCTTCCAAGCCTCGAGAGATTCTGAGTCAGTGCCTCCCGTCCCCCCGCCCCCTGCAACTATATGCATATAGTGGAGTCCCTTTCCCTCAACCCCTGAAAAGGTCACCTAAACCTTGAGAGGCCCAACCTCTAGATATTCTGAGGCAGCGACACCACCCTTCACCCGTCCCACATACTAGGCTGGTCCTTTTTTAAAATATGGCACCCAAACCTCACTCTATACACTCTATACAGGGAAGGGACCCCCCAACACACACCACCACCTATGCATACTGTATGACACTTAAACCTCAAGATATTCTGAGGCAGCCTCCTCCCAATCTGTGCGCTCACTGTTTTTTTATTTTTTGTTTTTCTTTTAAAGATGGCGAAGTCTCGCGAGACTCTGAAGTAGCGTCTCCAGCTCTTTTGTCATGTGTTGGGAATGGCTAATGGCTGACCAACTGAGGCCTTTTTATTTGTTGTTTGCTAGAACATATTTTTATGGAATGCCTATTTCTCTAACTCTGCTTCCCTAGGAATGAAGTTGGGTCCCTAACTTTTCTTACACTCTAGGTGGTTCAATGTGGATACTCATTTAGTTCGAGGGTCCCTCCGTAATTCAGAGCCCAAAGGTTTGACTTGCATTAGGACTCTGCCACCCGTTAAGTGAGGCTTACTTTCTTCTAGCTTTACAATAAGTTCTTTACTTTCTTCTAGCTTTACAATAAGTTCTTAGTATCTACTCGGGTTGTACCTTCGACTGCAGACCTCTTCTGGAAGTTTTCTGCGCTGAGATGTGTGTATGGACTGGTTGTCTGTGCCGAGGGTTCTGATACAGATTCCACTTTCCACAGGAAGAAAGAATAAAGTACATCCGGGGGAGGGCAGACCCTTAAGATTGACAGTCGGGCTAGGGACAGCCGCGGTGGACCCAAGACCCTGAGAAGTCCTAAACGGTTCATTGTGTATATGTAAATCTTCAGACCCTACACATTCGCAACACTGCATACAGAACTCCCTGCCTCTGAAGACTAACAGTAGCATATACCCTACCAGTCAAGTTACAGTGGGGTCTCTTACAACCAACCATCTCCACACCCCCAAAATGCACCCCCACAGGCACACAGACACATGCCCCAGATACCTTGGGACTTAACTCTCAGCTTTTACACAATATTCTGCCCTTCTAGATTCTGCAGGGCAAAATGAGGGTAATAAGTTAATGATGCTCCCTGTGGTGTCTCACAGCTCAGAACAGTTTCGATGCATCCCAGGATCCCTCCGTCTATGAACCCAAGCCACAAACATCGCTCCTTTCTTCTTTACCCCTTGGATAAGAAGTCTAGATTCACTATAAATGTTGACAGTTTTTTCTTGGACTTCACAGGATGGAAATGTCCTTGGATTTTCTTTTCCTTGGGGGGGGGGCATTAATAATGATGTTCTTTATTATGAAATGTTTTCTGGTTGAATTCACGTCTTCCTCAAGTTTGGATTGCAAGGCCTGGAGCACTTCCACATGGTCTCCAGCATCATCATCTCTTGCCATAGACCTCATGATATTTTTCTTAATTCTTGCAGAACTTCATATTATACATACTTCAGCTTTTTTTTCTCAGTGTTTAGATTTTGTGCAATGTCTTTCTTCCCATTGATGGAGGCAGTTCTCTGGAGTTCTTTCCGTGCTTGTTCTGATTTGCCTGTGATCATGAGCCACCAGGCTAATTCAGGCCCAAAGCAGAACAACAACAACAAAGAATGTAGGGCACAGCTAATATCCCTGTTTGTGAGAATGGACTCATAAAGCCTCCGGTTTCTTCCATGTACTGATAGAAGTCCCCCAGCCACTATAGGAAGCCACACCTTCCTGAGTTGCTGGGCAGGTGATCTGGGCAAACCTCACATGGTGCCCACAGCTTGACTTCTCAACTCTGACAAGAGGGCCAGGGCTTTACTGTAGTAAGCCTCCTTGTTTGGGGGAAATTCTTACCTTCCCACATAAGTCCCTCATTTTGACTTTGGTTTTGAATTGGAACTTTCTCTATCATAACTGGATTTCCACCGATTATAGTATATTATGCTTCTTGCTGTTACCTTTCAGACATAATAAAGACAAAACCTTGTTTGCTGGCATAACAGAGTGGATTCTCAGATAGGCGATTTCTCCTTCCACTGTTCTGAGCTCATCTGTTAGAAGCAAACTTTCAACTTCAAGTGTTCTGTTAGGATCAGCTTGTTACAAGAAAAGAAACATGGTTTCCCTGTGGGTTTGTTTTCTGAGGTGGTGTTCTACTCAGCATTCCTTGCTTGTCAAGTGATTACTGACTGTTCTTGTCACATTTCCTCCAGGTAGGGCCAAATCTCCTGCTTCTAAGGATTTAAGATTACTTTATTATGAATGATTTTGCAGTTTGCACTGGATATTCCTTAAGAGAAGAGATTTTTTTGTGTGTGCTCTTACTACAAAAATATGACATGAATAAACAAAATGTAATGTCTTAAGTTGTTGACCCATATACATCATTTATTATCTATACATATATCAAAATATGATGACATCTACCTTAAATTCACAAATTACAAGTCTTTTTATGGTTATTTCTGTGAGTGTATGTGGAGCATGTATGGTGTGGGATGTGTGTGTGTGTGTGTGTGTGTGTGTGTGTGCGTGCGTGTGCATGCACCAGTGTGTCATGCAACCATGAAGCAGCAAGAAGACAACTCTGTAGAGTCAATGCTTCTATCTTTTCATCAGTCCTGCTGCTTGAATTCAGGTTACTATGCTTCGAAGCCAGGAGCGTTTGTCTCAAAAGTAGTATTTTTATTTATTTATTTATTTTTACTATTTTTTAAAAAGATATCTATTTACTTAGTGCATACACAGTAATGAGCTTGGGCAGGTCAGGGTACAATCTATAACCTAGACAGCTGTAACCTTACATCCTTATGCGTTCTAGGGAATTCAATTCTGATGGCCAGGCTTAGAAGCAAGTTCCCCAAACTGCTGAGTGATCCCAACCCATCCTTGTGGAGTAATATCCTTATTCACAGAATATATTTCTTTTTGGCCACAAAAAAGCATCCAAACAGTCCCAGTTTGTTGATAAAAATAATATCATGACATTGTAAATGGAGAACAGTCGATGCATGATTCATATTTCTCAAAATCACAAGTACGGAAAACGAATTTTATATTAAGTTTGACTAGAATTTTTCATTAATTTATTCATTTTACATCTCGATTGCAGCCCCTCTCTCTTCTCTCCTCCAAGTCCCATCCATCTACACACCTTCTGTCATTCCCCGTTCTCCTTTCTCCACAGAGAAGGGGGGCACCCCCACTCAGTACCAATCTACCCTGGCACATAAAATCTCATCAGGACTAAGTGCATCCTCTCAGACTGAGGCCAGACAAAGCAGCCTAGCTAGGAGAAAGGGACCCAAAGGCAGGCCACAGAATCTGAGTCTGAGACAACCCCCACTCCTATTGTTGGGGGAGCCCTATGAAGAACAAGCTGCACATCTGCTACATATGTGGAGGGGCATAGGTCCAGTCAGTGTATGTTTTGGTGGTTTGGTCTTTGTGAGCCCATATGGGCTCAAGTTAGTTGCCTCTGTAGGACTTCTTATGATGTCCTTGACCCATCCTGCTCCCTCAATCCTTCCCCCGACTCTTCCACAAGACTTCCAGAGCTCTACCTGATGTTTGGCTGTAGGTCTCTGCATCTGTTTCCATCAGCTGCTGGGTGAAACCTCTCAGACGACAGTTGTGCCAGGTTCCCATCTACAAGCATAGCTGAATGTCATTGATAGTGTCGGGGTAGGCTGTCTCCCATGGGGTGGGTCTCAGGTTGGACAAGCCATTCGTTGGGCATTTCCTTAATCGCTGCTCCATTTTGATCCCTGCACATCTTGGAGTCAGGGTAACTTTGGGGGCAAAGGTTTTATGGGTGGGTTGGTGTCTCCCTCCCTCCACTAGAAGTCCTGACTAGCTACAGGAGGTGGCCATTCCAGGTGCTATATTTCCACGGCTAGGAGTCTCAGCTAGGGTCACCCTGCTCCTGCTCTCCCTATATCGGATCCCCACCCTACTCCCCTCCCCACTACCTCTCCCACCCAATTCCTTCTGTCCATCTAGTTCCTATTTTATTCCTATTTCTATTTTATTTCCCCTTCTGATTAAGATTCAAGTATCCTCCCTTGGGCCCTCCTTGTTACTTAGCTTATTGTTATGGTAGCATGGTTATTCTGTACTTAAAGGCTAATATCCATTTATAAGTGAGTACATACCATGATGTCTCTCTGGGTCTGGGTTACTGTGTTCAGAATGATATTTTTTAGTTCCATCAATTTGCCTGCAAGTTTCATGATGTCTTTGTTTTTAATAGCTGAGGACTATTCCTTTGGGTAAATGAACCACATTTTTGTTATCCATTCTTTGGTTGATGGAAATCTGGGTTGATTCCAGTTTCTGGCTATTGTGAATAACATCTTCAGCAAAGTGGCTGGATGCAAAATTACTTCAAAAACCAGTAGCCCTCCTTTATACAAAAGTTGGTTATACTTTAAAGAGAAAAATCCTACTTCTAGTAAAAGAAGAATTTAAAAATTCACATTTCTCTCCTGTTCAAATTGGCTCCTCAATACCTAGAAAGTTAACATCTGGCAATCATAGTAAAACATCTGTCTCATCCCTCGGCTGATGCATGAATATCAGTTCTAAAAAACCACAGTAGTCTTGGCAGCTGCTGTGGCTCAGGGACTCTCTTATGCAAGTTTAAAGGCATAGATCTTCAAGGAGAATTGTCTTAGTCGATGCTATTCTTACTGCAGTGAAACCCAATGACCAAAAAGCAAGTTGGGAAGGAAAGGGTTTATTCAGCTTATACTTCCACATTGCTGTCTATCATTGGAAGTCAGGACAGGAACTCAAACAGGGCAGCAACCTGGAGGCAGGAGCTGATGCAACGGCTATGGAGGGGTGTTGCTTTCTGGCTTGTTCCTCTTGGCTTGCCCAAAAAAGTTACCCTACCTTCAAGATGTGCAGGGATCAAAATGGAGCAGCGATTAAGAAAATTACCAACTAATGACTGACCCAATCTGAGACCCACCCCATGGGAGATAACTCACCCTGACACTATTAATGACATTCTGCTATGCTTATAGACAGGAGCCTGAAGCCCAGCACCTTCCCGACGGTGGCATGGGATAGACAGCCAAACTCCCTGCATTTTGCCTCCCTGTCCTGGCCAAACGGTGGAGCATGACTCTGACCAGCACACATCAAGGAAACTTCTAATTGCAGCAAAGACATTACAGAAAATCACAACTGATCAAAATACAGAGCTACAGAATGCAGTCCCAATGGATACATCTACAACATAACTCAAAATTTATACAGTTTGCAGTTGGTCAAGTATCCTATTTGGATCTAAGACTCAAGCATCATTGTGGAAGAGGGAGAAAGGAAGATTGTAAGAACCAATGGATCAGGGATTTCCTATGAGTCTGTGTCATCAAAAACCACACACATAAAGTCTCAACAACATGATTGCCTAAGCAAACTGAACTAGAATGACATCAATAGTGGAAAAAGAAAAGCCTATGAGGTCTCAACCCTACACAAAGAAACTCAGGCAACTACAGAATACTGAGAATGAGAAAAATTGTTTTACCCAGGGAAGAACTATCAAATACCAAGTGCTCAGCCCTGAAAACATACATACTAATAATATGTGTGTATACATATATGTCTGTAATAACAATTTATAAAATAGGAGGCCATGAATTTGAAAGAGATCAAGGAAGCATATATAGGATGGTTTGGAAGGAGAAAAAGGAAACAGAAAATGTAATTATATCAAATTAAAAGGAATAAATTTTTAAAAGAAGTGGGCTACAAAACAACACACATAGAAACAAACACCATGGGCAGAGTTGCCCATGTTTGTAATGTCAGAAAGATAGAGAGTTCATGTAAAATCTAGGCTATATAGTGAGTTCAGTGTCATCTTCATCGATGTACTGACACCCTGTTTAGACCAAAACACCAAATTAATTCACATTTATATATTTATATTCAACTGTGTGTCTCAATATTATGTATTTTCTTGTGCTATTTCTTTGGCTTTTTTCCATTTGTTTGTTTTGTCCTATTCTGGTTTGTTTTTATTTTATCTTTTTTTATTATTATTAGATGCCTGATTGTTTTCTAATGAGAGGGAGAAAAAAAGAGTGTGGATTTGGGTGGGTGGGGAAGTAAGGAAGACTGGGAGTACCTGGTGGAGGAGAAACCCTAATAGAAATATATTGTGGGAAAAAATTTTAAATAAGAAACAAATTAAAAGAGCAAAAATAAATAAATAAAGGTCAAGGAAAAATATATTTGTATCTTCAGTCTTCTCCAGCTTTGTTTAGTAGTTCTCATAAAATGAAATGGATGTCATAGCTTTTTAATGAGTCCCTTAATGTTCTGAGGCTATCCAACATGTACATACGTGTATGTATTTGAGTGTGTGTGTTCTTTATTGTTTTCTTTCTTTTGTCCTCAATTAACCAGTTTTGGTTTGCAAGTGTAATCTCTGCACTCAGCAGAGTTATGCATCAGGTGGGGAATAAGGTTTGTCAAAATTCTGAGGCCAGCTTCAGGTTCATGTTGCATTACTTGGTATCCTGGGCTATAGTTTAATGACCATAATTAAAGATAAACAAATAATATTCTCTAGCATACATTTTGATGGTTTTATTGTTTTCATCACATAATATGTTCCATATTTTTAGTGTGGAAATGTTATGTATTGTGACACATTAACAAAAATAAAAAGAAAAATGAGTTAAGGGGTATATGGTAAGTCTCAGTCTGGTAATAGTAGAATACTGAAGCATTACATTATTTCACAATAAGGATGATATCTCAGTGCAGTCATTTAACCAACTGCAAACCTTATGAATTATTAAACCCTCAGAATTTCCACTTCTACATCCATGAAATGATTTTGCTAAGTTATTCTCTGCAATCTACGGAAGGCATATAATTAAATAAAGTAATTGGCATGGTAACTGACATATGCTAGATCCTTTTGGTGGCTGTGTTTTCCAGCCAAATATTTTTTCTTCCCTAGATCTTATATAAAGATGATAGAAGAACCCTATAGGCAGGCCAGGATACTTTTCCTCCTATCACTTCTCCCTTTCCCTCCCTCTGTATACACTTGAGAGTGTATATGTATGTTTTATGGTTCTTCACTGTAGTGTGTGTGGTAGTTTCAAAGGCTCCTGTATTTGAATGCTTGGTCATAGGGAGTGGCACAATTAGGAGGTGTGCTCTTTTTGGAGTAGGTGTGACTTTGTTAGAGGAAGTGTGCCACTGAGGCTTGACTTTGAGGTTTCAGAAGCTCGAACCAGGTCTAGTGGTTCATTCTCTCTTCCTGCTGCCTGCAGATTTAGATGCAGAAGTCTCAGCTACTTCTCCAGCACTACATTTGCCTACATGCCACATGTTCCGTGCCATTGATGACAATGTACTAAACCTCTGAATCTGTAAGCAAGCCCCAATTAAATGTTTTCCTTTTATAAGAGTTGCAATGGTCAGTTTTTCACCACATCAATAACTAAAACAGCATGTGTGTGTGTGTGTGTGTGTGTGTGTGTGTGTGTGTGTGTGTGTTGAGGCTTCCCACCATGGGGAACTTCACCCACCTGGCTTCTAGGGATTTTCCTGCTTCCACCTTCCTTTTATTATTGGTAGGAGTGCTGGGATTACAGACACGCTCATATCCAGATTTACATGGGTTTCAAGGTCCCAAGCTTTAATGGAAAGTGTTTTACCCAGGGATTATTTCTCTAGCCTATGATTTATATTTTATTTTTTCATGGTTTGTGCCTTAATTTTCTAATTCTCTGGGGAGGAAGTTAGGTCCCTCTAGGTTTGCTTGCACATATTGCCTGGGACTTTCAAGAGTATAGTGCTTTGTCTAGTTAGTATGGGTACACATTTGGTTGGAGTGTTCATCATTATCACTGATGCCTCAAAGTTTTATTTTAATTGTAGTTTGTGATGCTGCCATCTTCAGAATCAGGGCTCCTTTTGAAGAAAAAGGTCCCCTCTCCTCTTTGAGATATCAAATTACATTGTAGCCCATACATTTCCAGGACAAGCCTGCCACCTACTAGTGGAACCAACTGTGGCTCCTGTGGTTTGAGTGTCATCTGAGGTTATTATTATTGGTACACATTCAGGTACACATTACCTTGGTCACAGACCGCTTTTAGAACTTGCTGGCAGCTAGTTGTTGCACAGGGCATCTGTGCCAGAGGTACTAAGACCAAGGTCCTTCCCTTCTCCCAAGAAAAGAGGGTCAAACACATCCAGGCAGAGGTGGGCTTTGATGACTAACAGCAGGTCCACATTACTATGGCCCTCTACTCCTGTAAAGGCAATATGCAAGAGTCTGATTTTCTCACTGTATTCCCCAGACACCTTCCCTTGCCTCAACACCCTCCTCACTCTGTTGCACACGGAGAATGCCTGAGTCTCTGAAGCACTCCCTGTAACTCATGCCCCACCCAGTATACCATACCTCCATCCTCTTCTTATACCACCTGCACTTTCCATGCCCTCTCCTCTGACACTTTCCATGCTCTGCCCCACATTGTATGCAAATCCTCTTGAGCTTAGAGTTTATCTCTTAGCTTTCAGGAACAGTAGTTTGCTTTCCTAGAACACTCTACTCAACCCAGCGGAGGATAAGGCTAAGAAGGTCACAACCTCTCTCTGATACTTCACAACCAGTATTAGTTGAAAGGGATCTTTAGATCCCTCCCTCTATGCATGTATAGACAAACATTCCTCCTTTGGTGTAGTCCTTTTACTGAAATCTAAATGTACTACAATGGTTGACATCTTTGTTCTGAACTTCAAATGGTTGGAAGGGTCCTTGAATCTTCTAACACCCTCCTGTTCCCCAGACTGAACTTAGAAGGAATTCCCCAGTGTGAGGACCAGTCTACATAGGAAGCCACACCTTCAAGAGCCCCAGAGGAGGTAATCTGGGAGAACCTCACATGGTACACAAAACATGAGTTTCTTTGGCCTCACAGCAGGACCAGGATTCTGTGAAGCCATACTGTCTCTTAAGAGACAATGCCTCTCATTTTCAGAAAAGTATCTCAACTTGACTTTTGTTTTGGACAAGAGGCCTGTTACAGAACTGTGTCTGTCCATTATACCCTGTTAGGTTGTTTGCCAGACATTATAGGAAGAAATAAAGAATTCTCTCAAACTTTTTTTAATGTATTATCAGAGAATATTCTGGGGACCCTGGGACTCCTCTCTCTACAGAACTGAGACCATCTGCCAACAACATAGAACTAATTATCCTTCTTCACTTAAAGAGAAGTACAGATTCACTGCAAATAAGAATAGTTTCTGAGTCCTAACATATCCTGAATTATGGCTGAGGTTTTTGAGGTACCATTCTTTTCAGGAGTAGTTCTTTAACAAGTCCCCTTGGTAGTCCTCACCTTGATTTCATGTAGGTTCAATCCTCTGAGCCCTGAACAGGCAAGCTCACACAATTTGTTCGTATTATTTCACTATATATTTGATATTTCTTAATACAGTAGACTTTTGGTACTCTTACCACAAAATGTCTTAGGTTGTTTACTATATAAATCAGTTTTTACCTATGCACATATCAAAATACAATGTGTACCTTCACAAATTATAAAATAGTGTTTTTATTCATGAGAAATATCTTTTTGTCCAAAATAGTTTATTAAAAATAATAACATATATTTTGAAAGAAGTTAATTTTGATCCATACTTTCAAAATTATAGGTGCCAAAATTCAATAATTCTATTAGATTGAATGAATTTTAAGATAAAGCTTCCAATTATACAAGTAGAGTAAGAATAAAAATGTAAACCAATATGTTGCCATTGTTCAACTTGGTCCTTCATCACCTGTAAAATTGACTTCTATTAAAGTAGAAGTACTTAACCTCTACCCTCAGTACTTGTATAACAATTTGATTCATGTGGCCATGGCAATGGAGAATCATATTGGCCACCGTGGTTCAAGTTCTTTCTTCTTCAAGTTAAAAGTCTTTTCTGCCCTTAACTGGTTATAAAATTCAAGACCTTCAATATCTGAATTAAAAGTCTGATTTCATATTGATATTTAACACATACTGAGACACTTCTCTTTTTTAATTTTTTATTCTTGAAAGTTCTATGTATTTACACAATGTATTTTTATCATATCCACCCAGCACTATCTACTTTCGACTCTCTTTTGTTTCCTTACCCTACCTCCTTCTCAGCTTCATGTCTTTTTTATTTCTTCTTGTCAATAACCCAGAGTTGACTTATTGGTATTCATATGCAAGCTATAATGTTGTCTATCTACTGGGTCATGAGCAACCTACCAGAGGCCATATTCCCAAAGGAGTGACTCTCCCACTCTTGGTAGTCAGCAACTGACAAGAGCTCCTCTTATAGGGATGGGGCCTAATTGTGCCCACTCCAATCCAGCTTAGAATGTTGTCCAGCTTGATCTTGTGCAGGTAAGTACATTTGCTATAAGTTGATACAAGTCACAGCCATGCCATGTCCAGAAGTCAATATTTCTCAGTTTTCTTTCCTATCTGCTGCTTTCACATTGAGATTATTTTCTTTATTAAAATTATTTTATTCATTTACATTTCAGTTGTTGCCCCTTCCTGATAACCCCTCCCACAGTTCCTCATCCTATTCCTTGCCTCTGAGAGGCTGCTCCCTTCCTCCACCAGGCCTCCCCCTTCCCTGGGGCCTTAAGTCTTTCAAGGATTAAGTACATGTTCTCCCACTGAGGCCTGACCAGGCAGACCTTTGCTATATATGTGCCAGGGGCCTCCAACCCATCCTACTTGGGAGATTCTTAACTGACATTTTGTTACTCATTCTACCAAAATGGTAAATAAAAGCAATCATTGAATAATGTTAAGATTCTCTGCTATATTGGTGATCAGTAGTAGCTCTTGTTACAGACAGAGGCTAATCAGTGTGTCCTACCCATTATTCTGCAATATTAGTTTTTCGGCATGCCTACATAGAAGGTCTTTTCAATTGAATTAAAGACTTCCTGGGAGTCGGGAGACGGAAAGCGTGGAAGAGAACACAGGCGCTGACTATGAATCTGGGGACGTGCACAGAAATGGAAACTGAAAACCAAAAAACTATGGAAGAAAGCACTGAGAAGAGAAAAGAAGAAAAAAAGAAGCGATCACGGGTTAAACAGGTGCTTGCAGATATTGCTAAGCAGGTGGACTTCTGGTTTGGAGATGCAAACCTTCACAAGGACAGGTTTCTGCGAGAGCAAATTGAAAAGTCTAGAGATGGATATGTGGACATTTCTCTCCTGGTATCTTTTAACAAAATGAAGAAGCTGATAACTGATGGGAAGCTAATAGCCAGAGCGCTGAAAAGCTCATCTGTTGTAGAGTTGGACTTAGAAGGGACCAGAATCAGGAGGAAAAAACCCCTAGGAGAGAGACCAAAGGACGAGGAAGAACGCACAGTATATGTGGAGTTGCTCCCCAAAAATGTCACTCAAAGCTGGATTGAGAGAGTATTTGGGAAATGCGGCAATGTGGTTTACATAAGCATTCCACATTACAAGTCTATTGGGGATCCTAAGGGATTTGCCTTTGTGGAGTTTGAAACAAAAGAGCAAGCAGAAAAAGCCATTGAGTTTCTGAACAACCCACCAGAAGAAGCACCTAGAAAGCCTGGCATATTCCCCAAGA
>NC_045030.1:87779928-87782067 GCF_008632895.1 Mastomys coucha
AGTAATGAATGCACAGACTGAAATTAAAAAGAAGCACTGTTGGAACCTCGAGGTCCTTTCTGGTGATCTGGCAGAAGATTTTGGTAGGTAGACAGGCCAAACTTAATCAGCCTCGGGAAAAGAAAAGAGGCACAGAAAAGCTAATCACCAAAGCAGATAAGATTAGACTGGCTAAGACGCAGCAAGCTAGTCAGCACATTGGATTCTCCGAGTGCGACTGCGCAGACTGCCACGGCTTCCCTTGCTGATTCTCCGAGTACGACTGCGCAGACTGACATGGCTTCCCTGGCTGACATGTTCTTAGGGCTGGGCTGCTTCAGGGATGTTGTGCTGAGACCTGCATTCATAAAGAAAAGGGAAACACCTTGGCTCCTCAATGTGTCAATAAGACTTTTCTAATGACAAGGGCATTATGTCGGCTTTTTTTCAATGAATGCCCTTACTTGTTGAAATTATGAAAATCAGCTTCAAATGATTTCATAAATAAATGTGTTTTGAACATAAAAAAAAAGACTTCCTGGGAAATAATATAGACCCTGTTTTCTTGGGAAGTTCTTCCTCTGCTAACCACCCAGAACATGAGTATGTTTGCCATTTACAAATGATCTGACGTAGATAAATGGTACAAACAAGGTACCTAAATTTAAGAGATGGGCTCCAAATAAGATGCCCACAGACAGTCTTGTTCACATCTGTAACACCAGGAAGAGAAAGAGTTCAAGTCTAGCCAAAGCTACACTAGGAGTTCAGTTCAGGCCTCCTCTATAATGCTACATTCATCTATATTTATACATCAAAGAGAAAAACAGTAAGCAAACAAAAATAACTAGAAGTAATAGGAAACAATATAGAAAGAAAGAAAACCCTCATGCTTATATATTATGTCTTAGCATATACTTATTTTAAAGAAGAGATGGCTTAGGCCAAGTTTTTCCAGTCTGTAATCTTTTGATACTTTTTGACTTCACGTAAGTCCGTAATTCTGTCACAACTAAATGTAGTCTTTTTATCTTCATTATCACTCACAGTTGGATATGAGTTTAAGTTTATACCTTCAATCTCTAATCAAAAAGTAAGAAAATGAAGATTTCAAACACCTGAGGACCAGTTTTAATTACATGGTCATGTTCATTCAGAGCAACTTTGGCTATGTGGTGTGCAAACTTATTTCAAAAATAAACACACAAACTAAAAATATATATAATTACTTTAGCGATCTTATTGTTTTCATTGCATAGTCCATGAAGTTTATTAAGTGTTATGAAACATTGGCAAGAATGAAAAGAACAGTTAATTAGGGGCATTAAGGTAAAATTTAGATTGAATGGAGTGAAAAATTATGGTTTTAGATTATCTTACATCATGGATGTGGTCCCAGCTCCTCAATTACCAGCTGTGTGAACTCTGAACTTCAAGTTCCACATCTATAAGATGGTTTTCATAATTCATGTCTCTTATGAATGCTGGGAGCCAAATAATGAATGAAAAGCATGTGTCATCATGTGGTAACATAGTAAGTAAGTACTGGATCTGCTTTCTTATGGTTACAGATTCCAACCAATTTTTTTTTTTCTTTTAGATCTACAATGAGAAGATAGGGGGAGTCTCCTCAACCTGTCCTATTCTGAATCCTTTTTTGGTGTGAAGATAAAAGACATGGGAGATTTTTCTGTTCCCTCTCCTTAAAAGTATATGATTATACTAGTCCCTACTCCGGTTCCATGACTCATCTCTTGATAGAACAGAAGGCTTTCTGCCCCCAACACTCCTTCTCTCCCTGTTTCCTTCTCCCCTCTGTGTGTGTGTGCTTGTGCTTGTGTATGCCTCTGTGTGGTGTATATATGTGTCTGTGCTTGTGTATGCCTCTGTAGTGTGTTTGTGTGTGTGTGTGTGTGTGTGTGTGTGTGTGTGTATGTACCAGTGCTTGTGTATGCCTCTGTGTGGTGTGTGTATGTACCAGTGCTTGTGTATACCTCTGTGTGGTGTGTGTATGTGCCTATGTTTGTGTATGCCTCTGTGTTTTGTGTGTGTGTGTGTGTGTGTGTGTGTTTATGTGTGGATGCCTGTACTTGTGTATGCCTCTGTGTGGTGTGTGTATGTGCCTGTGCTTGTCTATACGTCTGTGGTATATGTGGTGTT
>NC_045030.1:87783924-87792110 GCF_008632895.1 Mastomys coucha
TCTGTCCTACTTGGACTTGCATGCTGTTAGTGGGGTTTATTAGCTTATTCCTAACAGAGCCCAGCAATTCTTTCTCACATGACATGAGAATGCTGCTTCTGGGGGTGTGATATCTCTCTTAACATTAAAGAATGTGTTAAACGTCTTTGTACAAACTAAAAATTCTGTGTGGGAGTTTCTTTTCGAGTGGACATCTTTGTAACATGCCTCATGTTTGGAGCTGTTGGTCTTCTCAACCCTCCCATGTGTTCTCATAATCCAAGCATTTTGTTTTAAATTTTATTAGTAGTTTTTGTTATTTTACAATTGCTTGGATGTACATCATATATTTTTGTCCCTCCTCACCATATTCCCTTTTCCTCCTGCTCCTACCCATCCCCCACCATTCTGCCTTATAACTTTGATTTCATTTAATGTCCCATGGTTTCAGCAGTGCTTTCTATGTAAGGGTTACAGACTTAGGAAGTAACCACTGGAGCTCAGTGAACTCACTGGGTACATAACAGGAGTCTGTCTCTCTGTCTCTCTTTCCTTCTTCTACTCCTTCTCCTTATTCTTCTTCCCTCCTGGAGTTTATCAGTTGCCAACAGATCAGCAATATATAATAGGACCCCATGAGTCCCTTCTCCTCTATTATTGGCAGTTAGTAAGACCTGGCTGTTGTGGACCTAGGGACTGCATGCACAGGTGTTGGGTTTATGGTATCTGTTTCTTATTTAGAAGATGTTACTTTGTAGCCCCCTTTATCCTCCATCTTTTCCTTTTTATTTATTTATTTGTTTGTTTGACACTCTTCTGAAATGTTTCCTGAGCCCTACGGAGTGGTGTGAGTGCCTTTCTAGGGCTGACCCCTTAACCTGAACTTTTATTCTTATTATATTGTGCAGCCAGTAGTCTTCACAATTATCTGCGTTCACTATAAGGAAAGCTTTCTTTATTTGAGCCTGAGAGAGGCCTTTGACTGCGGATACAACTATAGATATTTGGGGGTTAGTTTGATGTTCTGTCAGTTTGGTTCATCACACAGGCTTTCTTTTGACTCTGTCTCTGGGACTAAATACATCTTAAAACCCTGCCAAACAGAGTAATTTCACCTCTGAAAACATTTATAAAACTGGGTCTCTGTCCTAAGTTCAGCGTGAGATGAAAAGAAACTGTAATCTGGGAGAGTGATCCCAGGATACTTAAAGAAACAACCAACAAAACAAGCTCCACCCCAAGATGATTGGTCAATTTTTTTGGCAGAATTAGATTCGTGTCGTAGGTCACTTCTGCAATGATGCTTTTTCAGCATCAAAGCAGAAGTCTATGGTGAGTTTTATCTTTTCAGTATTGTTGAGTGAAGCAAGGTTTCATGTTATTTCAACAATTGCTCTAGGATAAAGCTACCTCCATTCTAACCTATCAGTAGAATTTATCACAAATTTAAAAATTGATATAACAACAGTATAGTCTTTCTCTGTTGAGACTCTTCCTGTATCAACTACAGATTCTAATCTAATACTTGAAGTAAAAGTTCTTTCTCTACAAGAGTTGAGATTCCTGTTGCAGTTCTGAAGGTAAAGATGAAGCAAAGGCCACAGTGTATCCTCAGTTCAGTGGAGTGGAGCAGTATGGGATCTAGACCACAATTGTTTTCTCATTTCTGTTACTTCCTAGTCCTATGAACTTGGGCAAATTAAGATATCCGTAAGCCTCAGCACTCCACTCCATTTAGACGTTACTTTGATAGTGTCTTTTGAGTAGTACTGAAAAGATATGTGTACTGAAAAGAATGCACAGCCCCAATGGTTGCACTATTCTCCTATCTAGTTATCTGATAGTGTCATTTATAAATGTGAGCTTCCTTTTATTTTTATTTTTATTTATTTTTTTGAGGGAAACAGTGATGCTTTTATTGTTACCTCCCAATTCACAGGAGTTAGAAAGGTTCTGAATTCCTCCTTCCTTGATAACAACCATGCCTACAGTGGGCGGACTAACTCAGCAGAGAGAGTCTGCCTATGAAAGCTAGGAAGCCTAACGGTGCCTGGTTCGGGTCTTCTGCTGCAGCCACGGATCACTATGCTCTGAGTCCACACACGATCCTGTTCTAGCTGAGTCCTGCTGAGGGGACATCACTGATGACACTGACTCCTTCTCATCACAGAGCAAGGACTCCGCACTTGACTGACAAGTCTGAATACCGGACCACAGGATCTTATACAGAACAGACAGTGTGTCTTCTGATGTTGTTTTTTGTTTCCTGAACCAGAGTTTCAGTATACAGCCCATGCTGGCTTTGAACCCCTGGGTCTCCTGCCTTCGTCCCCTAAGGGACAATGGGTGATGATATCTCACGTGGACGAGCTGCTGCCTATCATATATCCACACAGGTTCTCAGCAGTAAGACAGACGTTTCCACCAATGCTCCTCCTCCTCTGTCTCCAAGCATGGCGTTCTGTACATGTTTTGAAGACATGACTGAGGACATGAAGACACTGATCTTCTAGATCCGAGTCACAGCTGAAAATACCACATCTGTTGCCCTGGACAAAGTGCACTTGGGCCTACAGGTGATGGGATGTCACTAAAGCAACTTTACACAAGCCCCAGCCTGCCACTCATTTTCACTTCCCAGACCCAGTAGCAGCACCACAAGGATAAATGCCACATCCTCCACTCTCATAAGCTGCCATGACTTCCCGATTCCCAAGAGTCAGGTTTTAGAAGACTCAATTAAAGACGCGAAGTTTCAGTGCACACCCATACTGTGGGATTTATGAAAAGGACTCTTCACGCTAATAAAAGCATTCCCTATAATGTACACGTTCATTACACAGGCTAAAAATGAGCTTGTAGCATCACCTCAACAGCTACCTTGTACCACACACAAAAGTCGCCCATATTTTAACCACTATTCTACAAACACATGGTGATTTTATCAACAATGCTCCTGGGGTGAAATTGGACTACATAGAAAAGTGTATGAAAGCCAGCTCTGATGAGTTCTGAAGGGAGTCAATTAGAACACAGAGGAATCACCACTTAGCCACAACAATTACCTCAGAAAT
Organism: Mastomys coucha; assembly: GCF_008632895.1. Classification (NCBI taxonomy): domain Eukaryota; kingdom Metazoa; phylum Chordata; class Mammalia; order Rodentia; family Muridae; genus Mastomys; species Mastomys coucha. Next base: position 87,786,978 of record NC_045030.1, read on the forward strand.
CAAAAGACAACATGTCATGTGTCCCAGTCTAGGAATGAAAGCCACCTACAGAGTTGGAAAGACAAAAAAACCACTCAAAGAAAGCAGTGTCAGACACAGCAAGCTCACGAGACGACGTAGAGTCAGAAAGGCTTTCACCACATGAAAAGGAGTAACCCAGGCGTTCACTATGGGAAGGCTCCCCATTACCTTGTCCTGACAAAGTTTACAGTAAAATCTTATCAATAACTTTGCTCACACACACATCACACGCATGGTTCTAGGGGGCACCTTAGGGAAAGGCAGTGTATATAAACAGACGCCCCCCAATGGAGCTATGTGGTGTGACACACATCTACTGTTAACACCACCTACACTCACAGTTCACAGTTTGAAAATAACACTTTTCTGTTGTCTTCCTGATGAATGTTAATTTAAAAAAAAATAGGTTTAACTGCATATCTCTGGCTGGCCTGAAACTCACTATGTAGCCCAGATAGACTCATAGAGATCCACCTGTCTCAACCTCCCAAGTGCTAGAATTAAAGGCATGAGCCACCATGCCCATCGTGATGAACACTTTGAAAGCCAATACTATAATCAATCACTTATAAAAGGAAAACAGGTGATTTCTCAAAAAAAAAAAAAAGAAAGAAAGAAAAGAAGACCAACACAAGAAGTTACAGGAGCTAGCCAGTCACGCTTTAAGTGTTGGGGAAGCGCGCCCGTTCTGTTCTCAGGCTTCGTGGCTATGTGCCCTGGGCCACCCATGTGGTCCCTGAGGTTTTTCTCACAGACTTAAAACTCGGCCTCATGAAGGATGGCAATGCACTAGGTACTCAGTACGAGGCAATACACAGGTGAAGTGATGTGTTCTTCCAAGTGCCAGAATACTGTAGATGACTGTGGCTTGGCCAAGCTTCTCCTGAGCTTCCAGGTTCAGGCTTGGCAGGATAAGGCCTCTTTCCGTAAGGAGAGGTTGAGGAGGTTTGCTCCCCACACCCAGAGCCACTCAGGCATATACTGTGCGAAGAGGAACTGAATAGAATGGGCCCAGTAGCCTGTGGTCCTTTTTGAAATGCCCAGGGTCGACACGGCATGCTGGGCATACACTTTTGGCGAAGGCGCCAGCCACGGGCATCTGTGCAGGAAGCTGCCAGGTGCAGTCACACTGCTGGTCACGTAGAAGGGGATCAGACTCTGCACAAAGATCCCTTTTGAGGCATACCAGTACTGCAGGGCTCTGCTGAAGTGGTCCAGATAGGCCTTGGACGCAGAGAAGGCAGCCAGTTGTGGGGTGGGCTTGCAGCAGGAGCCGGAAGACACGGTGACGATGGCACCCTTCTTTCTCTCCACCATTCCCGGAAGCACAATGTGCACCATCAGACTCGAAGCTGCAATGTTCATGTTCACAATGTCCCAGATCGTGTCCTCGGGAACCTGGCCAAAATACTGTGGATAGGGGTAGAATGCACCTACGTCATTCACCAGGATGCCAATGTCTCTGTCTCTCAGGGCTTCTCAGATTGGAGCATAAATCTCCCGGCCTCTGCTGAAGTCCGCCACCAGGACAAGTGTCTCTACCTTGTAGGTGTCGGCTATGTGCTTGGCCACGGCCTGCAGCTTCTCCTCTTCCCGGCTGATCAGGATGATGTTGAGTCCATGGTTCGCTAACTCCTCAGCATAGGCCTTCCCGATGCCATCTGTGGCCCCGCTGACGACTGCCCATCTTCCATAGTGCTTGATCAGGTCCGGCCTGCTCCCCAGGCGAGGGATGAAGTGCAGCCTGACCAGGCTGTAGAAGTCACAGACGACTGTGATGCTCTTTCGGGCTGTGTACCAGGCTCCCACCAAGGTTAGTGCTTCCATGTAGCAATTGCAAGACAAGGCGATTTCCCTGTACAAGAGGTAGAAGCTGTCCACAGCAGCCCTGGCGACCTGCAGCAAGAGGCGTGGTCTCCAAGCCTGTCCTGCCGGCTGTCAGCACCGCTGCAGCCCCGGACTCTTCTGCAGCAAATGTGAGCTTTTTGCAGTGATTCATTACCACGAGTCCACCTGGAATTATTTTACTCAATTTCATTCTATAAGATGCCACAAAATGTGTGACATTCTAGGAAACAAACAAAAACCCCAGGCAGAAAATCCTATCATAAAGCTCCTTAGTAACAACAGGCAACCACCACATTACTCTATACTTCTAGAGAAAGTAGAAGAGAAACTACCCTGATCTAGAATGAGAGCTTCTCCTGCCATCTAGCACCATGAAGAAAAGGCATGTATCTTTTCATTAATCATCTCCTGAGAGAAGATGGATAATTTATGTTTGTGTAAAGCATGGACCATTAAGGAGATCTGGAGATTGGAGGAATGGCTAAGATTTTAAGAGTTCTTGTTTTTAAAGATGATTCTGTTTCTAGTATCCATACCATGTCTCACAAACATCTGTAACTGCAGTTCAGGGGATCTTATGCTGTCTGCTGACCTCTGAGGGAGATCCATGTTCATGGCACACAGACATACATAAGGCAAAATACTCATACACATAAAATAAAAATAAATGAATCTAAAAGGAGAGAAACCTGACTCACTGGTAATTCCTCATGCATTCTTTTATACAGAGTAGGAGGACATGGAATACAGCAAAACAAGAACTGACAACTTAACACTTCATGTCCAGTTTCCTTTTCCCCATCTTCTGAGTAGTTTCTTAATCTGATTCCATGTTATCTAATTCTTTACCACAAAGTTAGATTACAATATTCCAGTTTACATTTTAAATTGATCCAAACTTTGGGTCACTCAACTTTATAACAGAGCAGCAAGGACATGCTCTATAGTTTCCATTGTATCTTTTGACACCAAGAAAATAGTATGATTTAAAAGTACCCAGATTTATCAAAAACTTGTTCTAGTATAAAAAAAGAAAGATGAATGGAACTTTTCAATAACCTAGCGGAGGCTTATATCTCACTATGGAGTAGGAAGGCTGGCCTTTTTCTTAGAATGTCCCTTGCCCTTGCTTCCAGGCTTGGCTGTTGCTTCAGTTTCTTTCTTTCTTTTTTTTTTTTTTTTTTTTGTTGTTGTTTTTTTTTTTTTCATCAAAGTTTCATCATAATGAGATGAGCTGATACTAGAGCTATTTTCATTGATCCTGGTCAAAGAGCCCTTCATCTTCATGTTGGCATCAGCATAGGTTTTTGGATCCTGTAGTAACAAATAGCATGGAAGATTACTACTGAGAACCTGCCAGTATTCTAGGTACCTTTCTTGCACTAGATCTTAGGTGATGAGCTTCCTCAGATCCCCAAGATGAAGTATGGAACCCGATCATAGACTCTTAACCTATTAAGGAAGTTCCAGGCCTTTAGCTGTGGGGCACAGTAATCATTTAATTAGATCACATCCATACCCTGGAGAGGGATCTGAATGTTCCCTGTGAGACATCCCAGCTCACAGTTTCTACTTCTAGCATCCTGGAGATCTAGCTTTCTGATCAAGATGGAAAGCTGACCATTAGGCTAGACTTCTTTCAGCTCAAGGCTGCCCACTCTCTCCCTACCTATTCAATATTGTACTTGAAGTCCTAGCCAGAGCAATTAAACAACAAAAGGAGATCAAAGGAATACAAATTGGAAAGGAAGAAGTCAATATATCACTATTTGCAGATAATATGATAGTATACTTAAGTGACGCCAAAAATTCTACCAGAGAGCTCCTAAACCTGATAAACAACTTTGGCAAAGTAGCTGGATATAAAATTAACTCAAACAAATCAGTGGCTTTCCTCTAAACAAAGGATAAGCAGGCTGAGAAAGAAATTAGGGAAACACACCCTTCACAATAGTCACAAATAATATAAAATACCTTGGTGTGACTCTAACTAAGCAAGTAAAAGATCTGTTTGACAAGAACTTCAAGTCTCTGAAGAAGGAAATTGAAGAAGATCTCAGAAGATGGAAAGATCTCCCATACTCATGGATTGGCAGGATTAATATAGTAAAATTGGCCATCTTGCTGAAAGCAATCTACAGATTCAATGCAATCTCCATCAAAATTCCAACTCAATTCTTCACAGACTTAGAAAGAGAAATTTGCAAATTCATCTGGAATATCAAAAAACCCAGGTTAGCAAAAACTATTCTCAACAATAAAAGAACCTTTGGTGGAGTCACCATCCCGGACTTTAAGCTATACTACAGAGCAATAGTGATAAAAAAAAAAACTGCTTGGTATTGATACAGTGACAGGCAGGTAGATCAATGGCATAGAATTGAAGACCCAGAAATGAAGCCACACAACTATGGTCACTTGATCTTTGACAAAGGAGCTAAAACCATCCAGTGGAAAAGGACAGCTTTTCAACAGATGGTGCTGGCTCAACTGGTGGTTAGCATATAAAAGAATGCAAATTGATCCATTCCTATCTCCTTGTGCAAAGCTTAAGTCCAAGTGCATCAAGGACCTCCACATAAAACCAGATACACTAAACTGAAACTAATAGGAAAGAAAGTGGGGAAGATCCTCGAGCACATGGGCACAGGGGAAAATTTCCTGAACAGAACACCAATAGCTTATGCTCTAAGATGAAGAACTGACAAATGGGACCTCATAAAATTACAAAGCTTCTGTAAGGCAAAAGACACTGTCAATAGGACAAAACTGCAACCAAAAAATTGGGAAAAGGTCTTTACCAATCCTTTATATGATAGAGGGCTAATATCCAATATATACAAAGGACTCAAGAAATTAGGCTCCAGAGAACCAAATAACCCTATTAAAAATGGGGTACAGAGCTAAACAAAGAATTCTCAACTGTTGAATACAGAATGGCTGAGAAGCACCTAAAGAAATGTTCAACATCCTTAGTCATCAGGGAAATGCAAATCAAAACAACCCTAAGATTCCACCTCACACCAGCCAGAATTGATAGAATAAAAAGCTCAGGTGACAGCAGATGCTGGAGAGCTTGTAGAGAAAGAGGAACACTCCTTCATTGCTGGTGAGATTGCAAGCTGGTACAACCACTCTGGAAATCAGTTTGGTGGTTCCTCAGGAAATTAGACATAGTACTACCCGAGGACCCAGGTATACCATTCCTGGGCATATACCCAGAAGATGCTCCAACATGTAATAAGGACACATGCTCTACTATGT
>NC_045030.1:87792593-87796163 GCF_008632895.1 Mastomys coucha
CATTAAGATCCTTGACCAACTCTTGGAAGATTTTCTCATGAGCACAGGCCTTACTCTTTTTCCTTCTTGGAATCATGGTTGTGATCAGCAACAGTAAGCAGTTGTTTAGATAGCAGATAAAGTGATGTCATTACCTGAATATGAAAAAGAATACATTATAACTACTTTCTGTAGATTGCAAATACCTTAGCTTTCATCAATACTTCTCTTTACCTTTCCCAGATTTTGATGGCTATTGTCCTTTGGGTTGTCCCTGACTCTGTTGCCTTCCTGTGGAATTCATTCCCCTAACTGAGCTGCCTTGTTTGGCCTCATTGGAAAGGGATGTGCCTGGTCCTGCTGTCACTTAACATACCAGGGCAAGTTGGTACCCACAGGGTCCTCCCCCTTCTCAGAGAAGAAGGTGAGGGGTTCAGGGAGGGAATATATGACAGGGAGACTGGGAAGATTAGGGGGGCTGCAATCAAAATGAAAAGTGAATTTATGAATGAATAAATAAATAAATAAATAAATAAATGGGAAAAAAAGAAATTGCTCTGTTCCTGATACTGCTGAGATTCAGTACTCCTTCTCCTTTCATGTTTTAGAACTGTTAAGTTCTTTTCAGATCTACTATTGTTACTCAGCATGGTATTTCAAAAATTCTTTGGAAATTGGAGGGAGTTAGCTATAGGGATGATCAGCTTATTGCCCTTACTGGGAGCAAAATGAGCTGAGAATTCTGTGTAAAGTCTTCTCTGTTTTGTGGTCTTTAGTGTCTACAATCCTCTTTCGTGTTCCTTATCTAGGTTCCCTGCAAGTATTACTCCCTTCAGGCCAGTGGGGGCCACACCTTTAGACTGTATATTTCTTTCTCTGGATTGAAATAAAAGGGTAACACTAACTGGTTGTAGCTTTTATAATTTCTGTCATCTCTTGCTCTCCAAGTTTCTTCCCACCTCCTAACCCATTTGGATTCACTTCCTTTCTTTCTCATCAGGAAAGAATATGCTTCTAAGAGATAACAGCAAAACATAGCAGAATAAAATATGCTAACACAAAATAAAAACTGTCACAAATCAAGTTTGGACAAGGCAAATGAACAGAAGTAAAAGATTCCCAAGAGAAGGCATGAGAATCAGAGGCCCACTCATTTGCATACTCAGCAGTCCCATAAGAATGTTAGATTGAAAGCTACAATATATAACCAAATGAACTGGTGCAGAACCATTTATCTTAGGTCAAGTAAATTAGGCACATCAAGTATCCTGGCAGGTCACATGCCAAATGTGTAGTTGGACAACCATCTCATCATTGATAGACAAAAGTTTGTCTTTTTAATCCTGTTATGCTTCTCCATGTTCTGTACAATCAGACACAATTCTAAAACTAAGGTTCCCATCTCATCCCAGAAATTTGCAGAGCTACAAGGCAGCTCACACTTTCAGGACAAGCCTACTGACCCATTGAAAGCAAGTGCAGCTTCTGTGGTTATTCCAGGGCTGTGAACTTTTCGGTACACATTCAGGGCCCTTACCTTGACCACAGACTCTTTCAGGACTTACAGGCAGCTAGTTGCCAGGCAGTGTGTAGGTTTCACATCTGCTTCTTTTCTCACTGAACTATTCCAGGTATAATTTTCTTTAGAGCACATTAGGGTAGGGATATTTGGGGCTACTGTGAGCCCACAGCTGCGGATACCATTTTTAAAAGGTCTATTTCAACGATTCCCTGGGCTAGTTTAAAGTCCAAATGCAGGTAATCATAAAATAATTGATCCCTTCTAGAGCCCAGGAGTTTAGCCATTCCCTCCCACTCATATTATAACCATAAAGTAGAAAATTACTAACAGTTATGTTTGACTAATGTCCAACAGACATGACAAGGTCATGTGTTTAATAATCTTTGAAGGAAATAGTCTGTGAAATGTAGAGATAGTTTTAATTGAGAAAATAGAAATGAAAACATTAGAGGGAAAGATAAGGCTAAATCTTCCTGAACACTCATCCAATGAGGAAAAGGGAGGAAGGGGCATGTATCTGGGCAAACAATTGGTCCTCTGTGCTCCACCAGGAATCTGTCATTTTAGGGTGTTGCACTGTGATGGTTTGAATGCGAATGGCCCCACAGGCTCATATATTTGTCTGCTTGGTCTCCTGCTAATGAACTTAAGGGGGGATAGGAGGTATGGCCTTATTGGAGAAGGTGTATCTCTGGAGATGTGGTTTTGACTCTGCCTCTGCTGTCTGTTTGTCTGTCTCTGTGTCTCTTCCTGTCTTTCTCTGTCTGCTGCCTGTGAACACTGCTCCAGTGCCCTGCTTGTCTGCTTCTTTCTGTGATGCTAATGAACTCCCTCTCTAAAACTCTAAGCAAACCCACAATAAAATGCTTTCTTGTATAAGAATTGCCTTGGTCATAGTGTCTTTTCACAATAGAACAGGAGCTAAGACACCTTCCCTTTCAAGGCCATATCATACTTTCACTTTTGCTAGTCCTGAGTTTCCAGTGCTCTAATCATAAAGTAAGGGTCCATGTTTCTCACACAGTGCAATCAGAATTCTAGCAAACAGAACTATGAATCTTTCCCCAAAATCCTCATTCAAGATTCCTCCTCTGAGTAACTATCCAATGTGAGAACCCTACCTCTGCTGTACTTAGGTCAGCTCCTGCAGAAAACTGATATTAATAGATACAAAACAGGATGCATAACAAGACTATGGTTTGACACCATTATATGCATGCTAGATAGGTTTGAATAATGTCATGCATATGGGGTGAGTGTATATTTTCATTATTTATTAATGGATGATTGCAAATTTTTTTGTTTGTTTTTCAAGACAGGGTTTCTCTGTGTAGACCTGACTGTCCTGGAACTCACTTTATAGACCAGACTGGCCTCAAACTCAGAAATCTGCCTGCCTCTGCCTCCCAAGTGCTAGGATTAAAGGTGTGTGCCACCACTGCTTGGTCTACAATTTTCATCATATCATAAATAATTGAAATAAGCATTGCTTCACTGAAGCTATAACCAGATTCTTTTCTTCTGAAGTTCCAGAGAGGACTGTCACTGGGAAGAAGTTTAATGTGGAAATGGACACTACAAAGCAAGGGTTTGAAATTAAAGGATGGACTACAAAACATCATATGCACAAAATTAAACAAAAACAAAACATTATGTGCAGGGTAGCCACTGTCTGTAAGACTAGTCCAATGGAGCTTATTTCTACAAAATAAGTTCAAGTCCTGTATTTTTTTATTAGATATTTTCTTTATTTACATGTAAATTTCTCCATTCCCAGTTTCCCCTCCAACAAAGAAACAAACAAGAACAACAAAAACAAACCCCTGTTGCCTCCCCACTCCCCATGCCTGCCACCCCACCCTCTCCCACTTATTGGCCCTGGCATTCCCCTATACTGGGGCACAGAACTTTCACAGGGCCGAGCTCCTCTCCTCCTATTGATGATCAAATTGCAATCCTCTACTATACACTATCAAATTGCAATCCTCTACTATACACATGTTGCCAGAACAATCAGACCCCTCCATGTGCGGTCCTTGGTTGGTGGTTGAGACCCTGGGAGCTCTGAG
>NC_045030.1:87796570-87801605 GCF_008632895.1 Mastomys coucha
GGAACTCAAGAAGAAGGAAGACGAAAAGGTGGACAGTGCATTCCTTCTTAAAAGGGGGAACCAAATACTCAAGTCCTGTTTTATCTATGAATTCATACCATATCTAGACCTGAACATAAAAAATGAACAAGAGGAAAAGAAAGGGGGGATAGGGAATGAGATGAGAAAAAAATTATAGAAATGAATAGAAAGACAATAAATCTCATGATTATGTCTTCTATCTTTTGTTGGCCTGACTTACCATATTTCTTTAGGAGTATTTATCTTCTCAAAAATGGCTTAATCCAAACATATTTTGATCTCCCCATCTTTTAAAAGTATATATCATAGACATATTCCTATTATAACTAAATGTATTTTTTTTTATCTTTCTGTGTACCTAAGTTAGCCAGGAAGTTTGGATCATACCTGTAATCCCTGTAGTCAGTAATAACAACTGGCAATCTATGAGGGTAGCCTTGGCTACATCCAAGTTCCAGGGCAACCTGGGTTACAGTTTCAGTGATAAGGAAATATAAAATCTTCACATCGATTTTGCTGATCTTGTTGCTCTTGCTCAAATTACATGCAGGAGTTTGAGTAAAGAGGTTTTATTGATTATGATAGATTCACAATGAGAAAAAAAGAGACTTAAGAGATATAAGCTTCAGGTTAGATAAAAGAATGTTATGGCTTTAGATTATCCCTGACATAGGTTAAAAGACAAACTCAGTTTGTCTGAACTGTGTGAGTTCAGAGACTCCTTGAGCTTCAGATTCCAACTCTGTGAAATGGTTTTTGGTAAGTCTTGCTCTCCATAACTGGTAGAAGATAGGTAATGAAATAAAGTACTTGGTACAGTGACTAGCATATTTCAGATTCTTCTCTTCAACTGTCTGATGACTACAATTTTTAATCAGTGAGTCCCCGTCACCTTAGATCGGATATAAAGAAAATGGGGGAGTCTTATCTGACAGGCCTGATCTAAAACCTTTCAGTGTGATAATATAAGGTAGAGCATGACACTTTTATGTCTCTTCTACTCAAAGGTTTAATCTCAGATTGGTTCTTCTTACCCAGGTAACCTGATTTATCCCATTATAAAAATGAGATAACCCTTTTTTAAAAAAAAACTTTTGTATTATATCCTCTATCTGAGGCCTGTATTTTCTCTAGTCCCAGAAGGAAGAAGTGAGGAATGCATTCTCTAGTGTCCTATTTTGCTTTGTATTACTGTCTGATGTTTTTATCACTGTGAGGAGATGTAATTCCCAAGGCAACTGTAAAAGAAAGCATTTAATCATGGGCTTGCTTATGGTTTCAGAGGGTGAGTCCATGACTAACTTGGTGGAGAACAAGGCAGCAAGCAGGCAGGCATAGTGCTGGAGTAGTAGCTGAAAGCTTACACCCTATCTAGAAGTTGGAGGCTGAGGGAATGAGCCTGTGTGACACATATCCTCCAATAAAGCCATACCTAATCTTTTCCAAAACAGTCCCACCAACTATTGACCAAGCATTCAAATATATAAACTTATGGGGACTACTCTTATTTAAGCCCCCATATTCTACTCCTTGGCTCCCATAGGCATGTAGCCATGCCATAATGCAAAACTCATTTACTACAACTTCAAGAGTCCCCATAATCTTTCACAGTCTCAACACTTTCAATTTTTAAAGTCTTTTCTGAGATGCAGGACAATCTCTTAATTGTAACCACTTGTTAAAAGAGCATATAAATCAATTATTTTTTAAATTTAGTTTTTACTTATTCACTTTACATCTCACTCACTGCCCCCCTCCAGGTCACGCCCTCCCACAATCCTTCCCTCATCCCTTTCTCCTCTGAGTATATGGGGGCTCCTGTGTGTATCCCTCTACCCTGGCACTTCAGGTCTAGTTATGTTTGACATTCTCTCAGAAATAATTTGTGGATCTCTCTGTGACACACCTTATATTCTGATATTTGATACCCACAATTCTTCTAAAATATTTGTATTTCAAACTTTCTTTTGACTTTGTCTCTGAGATTAAATAATTCTAGTAAATGTCCAACACTTGTAAGTCTAAAGTAATCTCACCCTAGTATACTTTAAAAATGACTTCCTGTGCCCAGAGTGATGTGGAACGGAGAGCAGATCCAGGATGCTAAAGAAAAAAATATGTTCAAATGATCATGCTCTTTTCTGGTAGAATTACAGTAGCATCTACCATGAGAGACTTACCTTTCAGAGTAAATAAGATGTCCATAGCAGTGCTGAGTGAAACAATGCTATATGTCAGCTAGGCAACTGTTCTACAATAATGTATTCCCCTTCCTGACCTGAAGTACCTAATCCTTGAAGTTATATAACATTGCAAATCTAAATATGCACAATGCCACTAAATATTCTTTTCCATGAATTATGATTTCATTATTAAAACACTTTCATTACAATTATTTGGGGAATCAGAAGGCATGCAATGGCATGCTTATGGAGGTCAGACAACAAGCGGTGGAAGTCTGTCCTTCCACCATGTAATCCTAGAAAGAAAACCTGGGTTTTCAGGTATAGTAGCAAGTGCCAAGCTACTTTGTAGACCCTCTGTTCTATTTTGTAACTCTCTCTTTTGCTTCTAACTCCATAATGTGGAGACAAGTACCTTTTTTATGTTCACCAAGATGTGTGTTGGCGTACAAAAATAACAGCCTCACTTTTGGTTTTCAGCTTAAGAGTGAAGTACTGTGGGCTCTGGATCAGGGATCCAGTATGAACCCTGTTATTTAGTATCCCTGTGAACTCAGGAATATTGGGAGATTCTGTAACTCTCAAACTTTCCACTAAGAAGAAAGGAATTTAGTAGTCCTTTTTGTTAGGACCAAAACGATTCATGTGGAATGCATGGCTTTGGTATGTGTCATCCTGTATTGACTTATCAAAGACTGGTGTTCACTAATGTGAGCAGTTTGAAGTGTTTCATTGCTACTATCTACGGGGATTGTTTTTTCATGTTCAACCTAAGAGATTTCATAAAATATATAGTTCTGGGGGCCCCAAACAGAGTGAAAACAACAAAAACATTCTGTCACAAGGCAATGGGAAACAGAAAATGTGTTTTGCTCAAGCACACTTTCCCATTTCTTTAGGAAGTAGACCACATTTGACCCACACCCATAACAAAAGCTTCTTCTAGAATCTATCATTGCACAGGTAGCACAGGTAGGTAGGTATTATTTTGCTAAATATCTTCAGGAAGACTACCCAAGAACAGATGTTCAGTTAAGTGTTTTGATAAAAGACAAATTTTAAACAAGAAATGCAACTTATAGTGATTTTGTTTCTTATATATCCTTTAATAACATAAGCAAAGCAGGTATTTGTCTTTTACAAGTTTGAAAAGAAAGAAAGTATGGAGTACTACAACACATGAACTGAAAGTCTATTACTTTTTCTCTAACTTCTTTTCTCTCCTACTCTCAAGCACATTTATATTCTAATCCCACGTTGCCTTATGGTACATTTCCAAAGTTAATTATGAAATTTCAAATAATATTTCACATCAAAACAAACTTTTAGCCCTCAACTTGGTAAACAGCAATGAAGGCACAATTTATTATATTATTTCTATGTAACTTCTGACTTCAAGTAAACACTTTGATAAAAGACACTAAACAGTTTTATCAACAACTAATTTGAGCATCACAAAAACAGAGTAGCAGGCTCTTTCAATCACATAGTATAGACTACCTTAGACTTCACTAGCAAGTATAGGGAGGCTGGTCTTGGTTTAAGAATGTTTCTTGGCCTTGGACTTAGTGCTTCCCTGAGATGCACCTTCAGCTTGGGCTCTAACTTTTTCCTTCAAAGATTCTTCATGATTGGATGGATAGGTAGAGGAGTCAGTTTCATTGATTTGGGCCAAAAATTCCATCACCTTTACCTTGCTAGTTTCAGCATAGGCTCTTGGACCCCATAGGAACTGATAGCATGGAGGATCACTCTCAGGAACCTGACGGTATTCTAGGTACTTTTCCTGCACTAGATCTTCAGTGATGAGCTTCCTCACATCCCCAAAGATGAGGTGTGGGACCCCATCATAGATTCCTAACATATTTAGGAAGTGCCAGATCTCCTTCTCTGGGGCAAAGTAACCATTTAAGTAGATCACACTCAGGAGAGGGATCAGAATGCCCCTGGTAGGAAGACCCAGCTCACTGCTCCTACTTCCATCATCCTGGAACTCTAGCTTACTGACAAGCTCATAGGATTGACCATGGGGCTGGATTTCTTTCATCTCAAGGCCAAAAACCAGATCCATGCGGTTGGAAGCTTTCTTAAGGATCTCTGGGAACTGCTCCTTGAAACTTTTGGTGACAACATTCAGCATTTCTTCCCTCAGCAGGGGCTCTTTCTGTTTGTACTTGCTGAGCATGTACTCCATCAGCATCCCGGTCTTCCTTGTTAGAAGATCTTGCTGTGGGCTCTTCTTGGATTGCTCCGCCGTGGAGGAACTCATATTTTTCTTCCGTCGGCTCTTGGCCGATGTATCAGCCCTTTTGCAAGCAATGCAAATACTAAAAGCGGTGGTGAAAGACAATTCTTGAAACAACTTGGCAAGGCTTTCAGAAGAGGTACTTGGCACAGCATTTCCACAGGCCTGAGCAGAGGAAGAGGATGACTCTTGTTTCTCTGGTGCCATGGTCTGAGTATCCTCAAGCTCCTGAAACTCAGTTTTGGTCTGGCTGCGTTTCTCACGAGCCCGGGCCTTACTCTTCTGTCCCCTGGGCATGACGGATATGGTCAGTGACAGCAGGCAGGAACAGACAACAGAGCAGGTGACTTGGATACCTAGACAGAGAGAATGAGAGAATATAAGCACCTTAATTTTGTTTTGAATATATTACCTGTTATCAATATTCCTTTAACTGTTCCCAAAACCACAGGGTTCCGGGTACTATAGAGGATCAGCAAGGCACCTTGTCTTCTAGTGTTTGAGCACCCCTCAGTTCTAGGATTATATCAACTCTATTTTTGTTTCTGGGCCACTCCTCTCTGCAGCTCTCATTTGAAAGCTCAAA
>NC_045030.1:87801616-87803168 GCF_008632895.1 Mastomys coucha
ATCAACTCTATTTTTGTTTCTGGGCCACTCCTCTCTGCAGCTCTCATTTGAAAGCTCAAAGGTTCCTTCTAGCCCTGAGGGAGACTGCTTCAGGGAGTTCCACTGCACTAACTGGGTACACAGAGTGCTAAGAACTTAGCAAAGCCCTTTCTGTCTTGGGTGCTTTGGGGTCTTCAATCTTCCTTCTGGTTCCTTACCTAGGCTCCCTGTAAATTTGGTACCACCCTATTCTAAACTTTTAGACTGAGGGTATTGACCCTTTGAGCTTAAAACAAAGAGCCTAGTCAAGTGCTGAAACTGGCAGCTCTTCTCTTTGCTCTCTAAAGATAAGCATGTCCTCAGAATGGTGATTATTCCTAATAATGCTAGCATGTTCATAGCTTTTAATAGATCTGGGGCTCTAAATGGGTCTCTTCTTTCTGAAAATGGTGACCCACCATAGGTCAATGTCCCAAATTCACTCTTTCAGGCTCTCATTCCAAGGCTTACATGAATCTACTCCACTAGGCCAAGGTACCTGATTTTGTGAGGCTACCTCTCAAAGAAATGAGATAGCACTTTACTTTGTCACATCCCTCAAGAGACTGAAAAAGTCTACACTGCTTTAAAGATTTCATTTTTTTCCAATCCATGTAACATACTTCTATGCTTAAACATTCTTAATACTTTTCTTCTTTGCATATTTTTACTATACTAAATACTTTGTTTCATCATGATAATTTACACACATATATGTGGCACTTTGATCATATTCTTCTGATATTGTTCTGTCTTTGCCCTGTTTCTTTTTTTACAGAGACTGTTGGTTCTCACGAACCTCTCATATCTAAAATTGCATGTGGTTCTTAAATATAGAATTAAATCCTTCTCTGTTTTCTTTGTTCTGCATCTTGTACTTTAAACATTGTATCACTACACAATTCAGGATGACCTTGCTTTTCAGATTATTTTCTCCTACCTCTGCATCCCTCCCACATGCTCCCCGGGGTTGTCTAAATACAAATTTCTTGGGTCTTTTTAGTTTACTTCTTCTGTTTAAAAACAAAAACATTTTCTTTTGACTCATTGTTTGGGTTTTGTTTTCTTTCTTCTTTTTTGGGGAGTGAGGGGGCACTCTGACCCCTGAACTTCTGAGGATTTAGTCAGTTTGTTCCATGTTTACTTGCCTAATCTGCACAGGGCTTTCTAGAGCCCAGTGCAAAGGTGGCAGAGTGCGGAAGCAGAGTTGTTTAGAATGAGTATTCCTTATCACTCATGGTTTAAAGTTTGACTTTAATTGTGGACATCACCACACCATCTTCAAGGCTCCTTACTACGATCAAGGTCCCCTCCCTGTTCTGAGACCTTCTGAGATATGTCACAACTCACAGCTTTCTCAGAACAAGCCCAGTGACCTACGGATGGAATTGAATGCAGCCCCATTGATTATCAGAAGAGTATGCTCTTCTTAGTACATATTCTGGCTCCTTACCTTGACCGAAGACTCCTTTTGGACTTGCCAGCAGCTGTTCTATGGGAGGGCATGCAGCGTCTCTGCCAAGGGCTTCAACAA
>NC_045030.1:87803179-87809635 GCF_008632895.1 Mastomys coucha
CTTCAACAACCCATTTTCTTCCCTTCCTACAGGAAGATTCTGTAGATCACATCCGGTAGATCACATCCGGTGAGGGGCTGGCTCTGAAGATTGACAGCAGGTCCAGGTTGCTAAGGAACCCCACTGTCAGTTCAATTTGGAAGGCAACGTGAAATTCCTCCCTGGACTCTGGTAAGTGACAGAGCCTCCTTAACCTTCACATTTTCCTCAGTCCACAGCACACAAAGCTCCTTGTGTAAGCCTCCAAAACCCAATTGCAGCCTATGGCTCCACTTTCCTCACTATGCATCCTTCCAGTCCTTAAATCCTCCTGAAACCCCTCATTTTGTATGTCACCCTATATTGGATATCCCTCCCCGCTTGGGGCTTTCATCTCAGCTTTAGATAAACACTTCTGCTTTTCCAGAGATAGGAGAATAACAAGATTGCAATGTTGTCTGGTATATCCCTGTCAGGAACAGTTTCTACATGTCCTAGGATCCTTTCTTCTTATTGACTCAAATGTGCCAGCAGTAAACATTGCCCTCCTATTTCTCAATCCTTAGATTCTAGATATGACATAAAGCTTTACAGCTTTCTCTCTGGCCTCCCAGAGATGAAAATAGAGTTAAGTCTTCTGATGTCCACCTACTTTCTACAGTGGTCTAGCGGACTCACTGTACCTTTTGAAGCCCTCCAGCCTTCACAGGAAACCTACTCCTTCCTAGGTCACAGAGCATGCAATCCAACCAAGCCTTATATGAATAAATGTACAGCTGGAGTTTCTCAGGGCAGAGAACAAGACTCTGAGACCCTGTTCAGGGGCGGTCCCTCTCTTTCCCACTTAGACCCCTCTCTTGCAGAATTGAGGCCCTGCATATTATATCCCATTAGATGCCTTTCTAGGACCTTCAAGGCAGAAAAAGGGAATACCCCATACTCTATGTGCTAGCTCAACAGAGTAGATTCTGGGGATCCTGCAATTTCTTCTTCTACTTCTCTGAGCCTATCTACACATTCTTTTATTCTTATAATTCAATTTAATTTTTTTTCCTTATTCACTTTACATCGTGCTGATTACCTCCTACCAGTCACCCCATTCTCCCCTCCCTTGCTCATCTGAGCAAATGGGGTCCCCCTGGTTTTCTCCCCCACTTCAGGTTTCTGTGAGGCTAGGTGCTTCTTCTCGCACTGAATCTATACAACATATTCCATAGATAGGCAACAGCTATTGAGAGGGCCCCCATTCCAGTTCTTCAGAAACCACATGAAGGTCAAGTAGCATGAGAGGAAGCAAGGACTCAGTTGAGACTGATGTCTCAGCTCTCACAACTAAAGACACAGGGCTGAGGCTTTTATTTTTTTTTCATTTTACTTCTTTCCTTTTATAAAAAAAGCAATTTAGTTCTTTCACAATTTCATGCACGTATACAATGCATTCTGGTTACTGTTCCCCAACTCTCTCTTACCTATATGCCCACTTCCCAGATTCATTTGGTTTTAGCGTGTGACTCTCTTAGAACAGATGTTTTCGGTATACCACTCTTTCAGGGGTGTCCTATGATGAGTGCTGGTGGGTCTTCTCACCTTGACTTCATATTGTGACTTTTTTATGTGAAGATTCAAATTCACTCTCTTACATCTTGCTCATGATTCCCAGATATCATGCAGAAAAAAAAAACTAAGGACATATCTCAGCTTCATAGTTCCCCTTGTGTTCTCTCATAGTTAAGAACAGGGCCTGGCCATGTGCTCCTTTTTTGATCCCAGTGTAAGTCTTTCCAGATAAGATTGCTTTTCCTCTGTTCTCCTGTTGGGTAAGCCAAATGGGTCTAGGGATGTTCGTTTCTTAGGAGAGCTGATAGTAGAGTCAATATTGTAAGGGACCCTGCTTTTCATCTTCCCCGAATAGTGGTCCTTTAGCTTTCTTACTGGGTATCTAACAACCTCAGGATCATAGCCCTGATGAACTGTAATTACTACCTTAGGGCAATGTTCTGTTTCAGCTCAAGGGAGATGCTTAGTTTGAATGTCCTGCCTAAGGCATTTGAAGGTTGAGTGCAGGTTTAGATGGATTGCTGAATTAGGCCATAATTTTTAAGGTGCAATGATAAATTTTTACTATTCATACATAGAGTTCTTTTTCTCCTTGTCTTGGAGATTTCTTGGAAAATGAGGTGTCAATGAAACCTCTTGAATACTGTTCCCACAATAAAGTTACCTGCTGGCACTCTGGGCTTAATGTAAGGTGGGACTAACTCCAGGTAATGTGTCACACTCTAAGCTACAGATACTGAGGTATCAGAGAAAAGTAATGGCAGTGCATACGCCTTTAAATCAATTAGTGTAAGTTTGATAGTACTTTGTTTTAATTGATTTACCTCAGTAGTAGAAAATATCTGTGTAGGAAGCTTGTGTGATTCTTAAATTTGCAATTTCTTGATATTGCTATGTGGCTTTGCTACTGGCATTGGGTATCATCTTTTTTCTCTTTTATTGAAAGTTGCATTTATGGTAATATTTTTAATTCCTTTGTCTCTGTACTATAATTCAATAGTTTATGAGTAGAATTATTCAAAATCTTTTAAACAGATTAGACCTAAGATTAAGTAAGAACTTGATGGCTTTTAGTAATACTGCCAATTCTCCATAGGACCCTGGATGTTCCATAATGGAGTAGCTGTATTGGAGAATATTGTAAAGAAATGTGAATTAAGTGATGCAAGCTTCGTGTCAGGTGCAGAGTATGTGCAATGAATTGTGTGGACTAAGGAAGAATTCACATTGGGAAGCTAGGCTTACTGCTGCTGTTAACTAGCCTTGTGAACCTGACCACATGTTCTAACCCCAAAGCAAAAGAACTGTAAACAGAGGAGATGCTACTCAAGAAAGGAATAGCCAGCACTTACTGATTAAGGGATTTGCTATTGATGGTGCTAATGCTGTTGTTGTATGTATATGTGTATGTGTGTGTATATGTATGTATATGGAAGTGTTCTCCAGAGTTGGATACAATTCACAGTTATTCTAAAGAACAGATGTTTGGTTAATCAGAGGACAATATGATCCAGTGATCAAGAGATAGAGATCATTACAGATTAATTTATTCTACATTGTGGAATAAGCCCAATGAGTTCAGGTACTTACATGTATTTTAATTTACAAAGAGAAATACTAAATGGAATAAGGTAAATCATTAAGCAACTGACCATGTCAAGTGGGCCTGGTAATGCAGGTTTATCATCTCAGCTACTCTAGAGGCTGAGGGAGAAGGATTAAAAGTTGAAGGCTATTCTGGACAACCTAGTGATATCCATGACTTCAAATTATTTTAAAAAAATAGTTAAAATTGGACTAGAGATTTATCTTAGTGGTAGGGTATTTGCATAGCATGAGTAAGACCCTAAGTTCAGGACCAGTATCATCTCCCACCTACAAAAGGACTTGTCCTCTCCATACATTTCTGTTTCTCCATTCACAGCTATTTTTAATGTAGCATTTGAAGGGGTTCTAGCAGACTTGAGCATGTCAAACATTGCAGATTGGTTTTGCCTTACTTTTATTCCTCATTTCCTCTACCTTACTAAACTGTTAGATTACCTTCCTAAAGCTAGACACCAGGGTCTATTCCTTTATTTGTCCACTGATTCATTAGTGAAACAAAACACCAAGTTGCAACAATCAGAATTGATTATTTGGCTAATATGTCCAATTAGGATTTACCATCTCACCCTAGCATAGACCATCTCCCTTTCCCCTTAAAAACCCATTCCTAGAGAAAGACCTTCTGTTACTTATATTGCTTTTCTTGCTTGCTGCTGCTATTTCTTCCTTTGCAACCTCCCCCAGCACTTTGGCTTGACCCTCTTGTGTAACAAATCTTGTTTGTGCAGAGAATTTGGTATCTAGGTATGTTCTGTACCAATTCAAGGGGGAGGAGGTCACCTCCCTTTCTGAATTATTCCAAATTTCCAAGAAAATTCTTATCTCAACTGTACTTTAATAGGACATTGTGGGTCACATATTTTCAATATTTTGCTAAATATCAGAAAGATTTTTCAATACTGAGAACTGAACATTGGTCTTCAAGCATATCAGGTAAGTGAGCTACCATTGACTTATATCTGCAGTACCTAAAACACTTAATAAATTTGCTAAATAACAATAAATGTGTGATCCATGTCATCCAAAAATGTAAGAATTGAAGCTAAGTAAATCATCCATTAAAGCCAGGTGTGATGACTATTGCTTACAAAACTAGGGAAGTTGTGTCAGGAGGATTGCTGAGAGTTCAAGACCAACCAGTGACACCTACTTACTTCTTAGCTAGCCTGGGCTATAGTATGAGACCCTGTCACAAATAAAACTCTTATATTAAAAAGTAAAACTTAAGAATATCAATGCATAAATAAATAACTAAGGTACCAATACACATCAATACCACAAAGAATGTATGTTCTGCGTACTTTTATAATATAGACTAGAAATAATAAGTAATATAGAACCATGCTGTATTATTTAGTACTGTTTTGTAGTAGTTTCCTCTGAGACTGGGGTATTCCATCATAAGGGAAGCTTCTTCAGCCATAAGGTAAGCAATTTAAATAGCTCCAGGAAGTCCTGAAACTGATCACATTCAGAGAGGCTCCTCTCTCCCAGAATAAACAATAAAAACTGCTGACAGCCTCTCTCAGGTAAGCCAAGCTACCAAGACTCTGAGACTAGACCAGCTGCCTGGAAGAGATTTAGACCAGTGAATTCCTTGGAAAGGACACTACCTAAGTTGTTGAGCTGCCAGTAGGCTGTACCCTGTACTCCAGGTTCCTAGAGTTTGTGAACTGTCACATATGCTAGGGTGGGTTTTCTTTAAGTCATTTCTGCTCCTATGAGTAACCCCTCACCTATAATGCTATAAATAACCTATTAGTTCTTTAACTTATACTTTGATGATATCTGTACCTTGGTCGGAGGTAAATTTCTTTTCTGCAGTGTGTAGGCATGTATGTAGTGTCATCCCAGGAAAAGTTTTGTCATACAACATAAGATCAATGACCACAGACTTCAAACACATAATGAAAAATTTTTACAGTCTTTATTAGCCATGGAAGAAGCTCCTGGACATGGCTCTAGAACATGCCTCGGTTTTGACAGTAGTGTCAGGTATGTCTCCATATTTTCTCAGGGTCTCTCCCATCTCTCAAAACTTCTCATACCAGGATGGAGGTCCAGTTATAATATTAGTATTGGGTCAGAAACATTTAAGTCTCTCATTTTTCTGGCTTGAGTATGGGTTTTTGAAACCACAAGTATTAAAAATGTGGAAGGCCACTACTACACACTTGTGGATATTCCATTGACCTGTTCTGGACCAAATCTTTAGCTTCCTGGAATCCCTAAATATTCAGTACTTCTTTCTAAAATTTATAATCATTTTACTTAGCTCTTCCCAGATTATCTTCTCAGTAGACTCAAGACAATCATCTGGAAGCTAGTTTTGTCCTTGTAATAAGAGAACATTTTCTGATTACGGATATAAGTTCAGTTTCTGACAGGAGCATACAAGTGGCCTCACCCTTTTACTACATCTTTAAAGACCATTAGAATAAACTTGAAGGTTCTCCTGGGGAACTCAGAAATTATTCTTTACATTTTTATGACATTTTCAGCATGTATCTTTCATTGGATTACTGAGAAGAAGTCATTCACTGATAAAACCATTTTCTAGTCTAGAAGAGAGCTGAGAAAGTTCTTAGTGTTTGACAAAGCCTGTATGCTTCTTTCAGTTTCTAATTCTTCTTCTCCGCGAGCTCTTAAGACTCATCTATTAAGCACTATGTAAGACAACAGGCACTCTAGAATTCTGATTGTCCTATGAACCAGTTACTCTCACATAGAGTTAGTGACGTTTCTTGCTCATAGTCATGATTTCATTTTAGTGATCACGTTAAGAAGTATGGGTTGACAGATGTCCCTTAGCAGAGGAATGGATACAGAAGATGTGGTACATTTACACAATGGAGCACTACTCAGCTATTAAAAACAATGAATTCATAAAATTGGTAGGCAAATGGATGGAACTGAGGTAACCCAATCACACACACACACACACACACACACACACAAAAACACACATGGTATGTACTCACTGATAAGGGGATATTAGCCCAGAAGCTCAGAATACCCAAGATACAATTCACATATGACATGAAACTCAAGAAGGAAGACCAAAGTGTGGATACTTCAGCCCTTCTTAGGAGGGGGAACAAAATACCCATGGAAGGAGTTACAAAGTGTGGAACAGAAACTGAAGGAAAGACCATCCAGAGACTGCCCCACCTCGGGGTCCATCTCACATACAGTCACCAAACCCAGACACTATTGTGGATGCCAGCAAGTGCTGGCTGACAAAAGCCTGATATAGCTGTCTCCTGAGAGGCTCTGCCAGTGTCTGACAAATACAGAAGTGGATGCTCACAG
>NC_045030.1:87810546-87813174 GCF_008632895.1 Mastomys coucha
GGATATATTTACATTTCAAATGTTGCTCCCCTTCCTGGTCTCTCCTCCACAAGTTCTTCCCCCTCTCTCCCTTCCCCTTTGCTTATGAGAAGGTGCTCTCCTACTAACCCACTTACTCCTACCTCACCCTGCTAAAATTCATTCCCCCTTTCCTGGGGAATCAAATTTCTACAGGATTTAAGAGGCATCCTTTCCAAGTGAGATCAAACAAGGCAGTCTTCTGCCACATATGTAGTGGGGAGGGGCTATGACCATGTATGCTCTTTGGTTGGTGGCTTAGCCTCTCAGAGGTCAAAGGGGTCTGGGTTAGTTGATAGTGCTGTTCTTCCTATGGGGTTGCAATTCCTTTCAACTGCTTCAGTCCTTTCTCTAACTCTTCCATAGGGGTCCACAACCTTAGTCCAATGATTGTCTGTAGGTATCTGCATCTGTCTCAGTCAGGTGCTGACAAAGTCTCTCAGAGGATAGTCATGCTATGCTCCTGTGAGCAAGCACAACGTGGCATGAGTAATAGTGTTGAGATTTGGTGCCTGGACATGGGATGGATCACAAGTTGGACCTGTCACTGGATGCCCTTTCCTTTAGTCTCTGCCCCAATTTTTGTCTGTGCTTTTCCTTTAGACAGGATGGGTGGGTGGTCCTATGCCCCAAATGGGGGCCATTTCTATCTACGGGAGGTAGTCTCTTTAGGTTCCATCTCCTCGCTATTGGCCATTTCAGCTAAAGTCATCATTGGGTCCTGGGTTCTGGAGGTACTACCCTCCCACCCCACCCCAATTCTCGCTGATGCATATTTCTGTGAATTCACCTGGCCCTCTGGGCTTCTCTTCTGTCTCCTGCCAGCCTCTTCCTCTTCCCCTCTAATCTCACACCCATACATTCAACAAAATAAAACAGCTTCAACAAATGGTGCTGGTCAAACTGTCACTCTGCATGTAGAAGAATGCAAATTGATCCATATTTATTACATTGTAAAATGCTCATGTCCAAGTGGATCAAGGACCTTCAAATAAAACCAGATACACTGAATCTAATAGAAGAGAAATTACCAAATAGCTTTGAACACATTGGCACAGGGGAAACCTTCCTGAACAGATCACCAGTGGCTCAGTCTCTAAGATCATGAAAATAAAAGTCTTCTGTAAGGCAAAGGACCCTTGTCAATAAGACAAAATGGTAACCTACAGGTTGACAAAAGATCTTTACCAATATCCAATAGAGGTCTAATATCCAAAATATACAAGAAGTTAGACTCCAGAAAAACCAAATAACCCTAATAAAAATGGGGAACAATGATAAACAGAGGAATCTCGAATGGCCTAGTAGCACATAAAGAAATGTTCAACATACTTAGTCATCAGGGAATTACAAATCAAAACTACCCTGAGATTCCTCCTTACACAAATCAGAATGGCTAAGATCAAAAAAAATCAAGTGACAACAGATGCTGGTGAGGATGTGGAGAAAGAGGTATACTCCTCCATTGATGGTGGGAATGCAAACTGGTACACCCACTCTGAAAAGCAACCTGGAATATGAGTTTTCTAAACCTAGCTGACCATGAAAAACATTCCCCTTTGATGTTTTTCAACATTGTGTCTTGAAGCTTATTCAGAGATTAAACTGAGGATTTTCTTAATAGAGATTCAGCCTTTTTTTTTCCTTTTTAAAAAATGTTTTTGATGAGAGTACAATGAACCTTGAATGGAAGAAGTATACAGTTCAAACACTTTTTCAGAACCAAATGTCTTCTTTTTTTAATCAGGCTGCAGACAAGTCTGTAGAGCATTTTCTTTCTTTCTTTCTTTCTTTCTCTTTCTTTCTTTCTTTCTTTCTTTTATTTCTTTTAACTTTTATTGCATTATGATGAGAAAAGTTACATGATTTCAATTTGTCTGAATTTGTTAACATTTAAAAACATATTTTAAGTAAATAGAATTAATTTACGTTCTTGTTTCTGTTTCGTACCCCAACTCCTCCCAGAGATCCCCTCTTAAATACCTACAATATCTTTTTTTGTCATATTCCTTAAAATTTATAAAATATTATAACAATGAAAATGAGTATTATAAAAATTGTTTCATATAAAACAACAATCAATTTAACAGTGTTACGTAGATGCTTGTCTACAGCAATAATGAAAATACATACATTTTTCTCAGTCTAAATTTTAAATAACTACAAACATATTAATTGTATATTTCAAAATAATATATCACTACTAGTATTTTCTTAAATAAACATAAATATATAAAATCTTTTTGTTTGTTTGTTTGTTTTGTATTTAGTAGAGTTTAAAAATCTTGGCTCTTACTGTGGTACAAGCCCAAAATAAGAACAATTTTTAGACATTGGATTTCATTGTAATAATGCTGTATTTCAATGACCCTCACATCACCAAAGGATTTTACCTCCATAGTAGCTAAGCTGAGAGATGATAGTTCTGCTGCACCAAGAAATGAATTGTAGGCTCGATTTTTGGATACAGACTTCCTGCTATGGTCAAAGCTATTTGCCTTGAGTGACTGACTTTATTCTCAGCCCACAGAGAACAGGTTAAATTCATTTAAGAAATGGTGTGTGTATTAAGATAGTCTATCCATAAAGTCATTCACCAACTGTTTCAAT
>NC_045030.1:87814486-87822097 GCF_008632895.1 Mastomys coucha
TTTCCTTCACATGTTTGATTGTGTTTTCCTGTAGTTCTTTAAGGGATTTTTGTGTTTCCTCTTTAAGATCTTCCAGCTCTTTACCTGTGTTCTCCTGTATTTCTTTGAGGGTGCTATTTTTGTCTTTGTTAAAGTCCTGTATCATCATCATGATACGTGATTTTAGACCTGAATCTTGTGTTCTCGGTGTGATGGTGTGTCCAGTACTTGCTATGGTGGGAGAATTGGGTTCTGATGATGCCAAGTAACCTTGGTTTGTGTTGTTTATTTTCTTACACTTGCTTCCTGCCATCTAGTTATCTCTAGTGCTACTTGCCCTTGCTAAATATGACTGGAGTCCTTCCTGTGATCCTGGTTGTGTCAGAACTCCTCAGAGTCAGGCTGTCTCTGTGATCCTGTGATTCTGTGATCCTGTGACCCTGTTAGAGCACCTGGGAGTGCAGCAGCTTCCTCTGGGTGTTATGGGACTGTCTGTGGAGCCTGGGCCCAAGGTCTGCTCAGGACATCAGCCCAGAGAGACTGGAAGGAACCCGAGCCACTCTGCTGGTAGAGTTCCTGTGTGCCTGGTCCTGCTGGTCACAGTTACTCCAGGATTTGGGACAGATGTTGGATCCTCCTTACCTCTGATCCTGAGAGTGTTAGAGCGCCTGGGAGTGGAGCTTCCTCAGGGTGTTGTGGGACTGGCTGCAGAGCTTATGCCCAAGGTCTGCTCAGGACCCCAGCCCAGAGAGACCTGCAAATGTCTTCTTTAGTGTCTATAAAGATAATATCCAGAGTGCAAAGGCATTTCAAGAAATGGAATAAAATATCAATTGTTTTCTAAAACTTCAACTTAGAAACTCAATAAATTTCTACCACATATAGAATAGACTTCAGATGTCTGATGATTAAGATGTATAGTAAAAACAGTGGTGTTAAATACATGTCACTCTAGATTCTCCCTTCAAAAAGATTCCTTGCTAAGACTATTGTAAACTAAAGCACATGCTTAATGTTCTCTGCTCCACAGGGGCATACCAGCTAAACTTCAGGGAGCCTAGCTAAAAAGGTTAAGCTCAGGGCAAATATTCCTCCTCAGTTGAGAAGGAGAACATGTAGAAGAGAAAAAGTAATATCTTTTGAAATGGCTTTATTTAGACAAAAACAGTACTATGAGATTGTAATAACAGAAGCCACACATGTGCTTGTATTTTATCCAGATGATATACAGCATATACAGTATACAGTATATAGTATACACTTCCCTCAAAAGACCATTGGATTCTGGCTCCATCAGTACCAGGAGACTGAGATGGTAGATTCCCTTTCTCTCATTTGAATAATGATTAATTCAGAAAGCATAGATAGAAGCACTGTAGAAATAATGTACCATATATCTGTCTGGAAAAGAGAAAGTCAGAGAATGGGGATGGAGATGCAGAGTAATGTTCAGACATGGTATATGGAAATCTAAATTGATTTGGGAGAAGCAGAAGCAGATCCTTCTCTTTCCTTATACTTCAAAAAAATTTATACACTAATTTCTCAAAAATGTGCAAAACAATAAAAAAATTATTTTATGGTTTAGACTTAAAATGTTAGGCAATTAGACAGGTGTTGAGCTTATGGAGTTACTTCACTCAGTGCTTCATTTCAAAACATTAAATACAAGGAAATGAAATGACAAAAGATAGCTCACATTTTAAGATGCAGCAGATGAATAACATATTTAAGGCTTGCCTATCACATCTGAGCAATTCTAGTGTTTGCTAGTGCCTACAACTCCCAGTGAAATAACCCCTAATGAAAGTCGTTTGTATATTGTTTTAGAAGTATTCTAGCTAACTAATAAAGATATTAAATATAACCATTTCTAAAATTTGTTCCTCCAGTATACATTTTAACAGTGTTGCATCCATTGGCTTCTAGAATTTTACTATGTTCCATAGTAATCTCACCATAATATTTGGCTAAAGTTTTAATATGCTATAAAAGTATCAGAGAATTGCAGCAAAGCATTGTGATTTTGCTAAAAGAAATTGCAACTGAAATGTAGACACAGAGTAACCACTACAAGGAGGAAACAACTTCAAGTTTGATAATTTTGTGCAACCACATGCTATTCTTTTATCATAGAGAAAGAAACCAAGAAAGAAATTTAAATATCAATGTATAAATGGATTTCAATTTTTAAGTGCCAGTTTATTGTACAGAACATTTTTATATTTCTTCTACTGGAGATTTTCACTTCATAGCAAAAGCTTCTACAAAGGTATTAATGTCCGTTGTTCAAATTTATCATTGAAATCGGGCAGAACATTTTAAAATAACCTATAAAGCAAAGTTATCAAAATAACATAATCTGTCCCACTCAGAGCTAGCTGCTCTTTTTAAGCTGCTTTTTGTTTGTGACTAGAAAACTTTAGATGATGCCTAAAACAAAACAAAACAACAATAACAACAGCAACCCTCTGCATACATGATCTATGAACAGCTACAGAACCTGCCATCTAGTTACTTCTTTTCAGTTTGCAAATAGGCTAAGAAACTTAGCTCCTTGCTTCTTTATCCACTGACTATGCCTTCATCTGATTCCTGCAAAGATTTGCTTAATCTGTTGGCTATAATTCTCCTCTTTAAGAAAGACCCCTATGGAGAAAATAGTCTTAAAATTGAATATAATATTACAGAGCAAGAAGAAAAGAAAAAATCTAATATCACAATTTGAACTTCAGATTTTGTCAGTGACTGACAGAGAAAATACAGTATAAAGTGCATGGATTTTTCCCTCCTAGACTTAACATCAATTAAACACACAATGACCATGTAACCTGAACACATTATATACTTATTTAATGAAGTTGATTTAGTGTGACATTTTTGAATAAAATTTAGATATCTAGATTAAATGTTTGTGAACTTCAAATGGGAAGCTTTAAACATTTGATTATGTCAAATATATTACCTAAGCCAGAAATTCATAGAATTAAGGTTTCCATGACTTTATATTCTTGATTGAAGATAATGTATATCAAACTGTGGAAAAAAGAAACTGAGTTCACAGAAGGAATAAACAAAGCTAGTTCTTCCTTGATAGCAAAACCCAATGAGTATCTGAAATCCAGAATATATTAAATGACAAAAAAGAGATTCAAGAGGTATAAAAGTATCAGTGAGAATTACACTCAGAAGGGGAAAGTAAATAGTCATCAGAGGTAAATGGAGGGAAGGAACTGGGTAGGAGAGAAAGTGAGGAGGGGAACAGGGATGGCAATCAGGTATTGGGAGGGGGATGAGACAGGGCTGGGATTGAGAATGGAAATGGGTGATGGTGGGGCATCTCTGTTGACTAGCTAGAGGTCTGAGACTGGCGAGGACATGGGGAGTCTATAGGGAACTGCTCTACCTAGGAATCCTTCCCATATTCAATCATCAAATCTAGACTCTATTGTGGATGCCAGCAAGTGCTGGATGACTGGAGCCTGATATAGCTGTCTCCTGAGAGGCTCTGACAGTACCTGACTAGTACAGAAGTAGAGGCTCACAGCCATCCATTGCACTGAGCACAGGGTCCCCAATGAAGGAGTTAGAGAAAGGACCCAAGGAGCTGAAGGGTTTGCAGCCCCTTAGGACAAACAACAATGTGAACTAACTAGTACCCTCAGAGCTCCCAGGAACTATAACAACAACCAAAGAGTACACATGGTGGGACTAATGGCTCCCGCAGTATATGTATAGCAGAGGATGGCCAAGTTGGTCATCAATGAGAGGAGAGGCCCTTGACCCTGTGAAGGTTCTATGCCCCAGTGTAGGTGAATGCCAGGGCCAGTAAACAGGAGGGGGTTGGGTGGTGAGCAAGGGGAGGAGGGAGGGAACAGAGGTTTGTTTTATATTTTGGTTTTTTATTTTATTTTATTTTTTTATTTTTTCAAGGGGAACCTGGGAAAGGAGATATTGTAAATAAAGAAAACATCTAATAAAAAAAATAGGTTGTGAAGAATAAAAAAAAGAAAACTCACAGAATTAAGTAACCTGGAAACATGTGAGCTCACAGAGACTACGCCACTATCCAAGGAATATACAGGAGCTGGACCCAGACCCCCTACACATTTGTAGCAAATGTGCAGCTTGGTGTTCATGTGTGTCCCCTAACAAGTAGAATGGGGGGATGTCTGGGTCTCTGTTTCCTGCCATTGGACTCCCTTCCCCTTACCTGGACTTCCTGGATGGGCCTCAGTGGGAGAGGATGCACTATTCTTGCTGGGAGTATATATCCAGGATGGCATGCTACCTAGGGGGGCTCCCCTACTCTGGAGAAGAAGATGGGTGGTAGGGGGAAGAATTTTGTGTGACATCAGGAGGAGCAAAGGGAGGGGGGATATGATCAGGATGTAAAGTGAATAAACAAATAAATAAATAAATAACCAGGCCACTCAGGCCAGGTGAGTAATCCCAGGCCCAACTCAGTAGACGACCACTTGCGGCTTAATCTCCAATGGATCTTGCAGATCTTTTCCTACAACCTTCCTCTCCACTTCTTTTGTTATTCCAGCATCCAATTATAGCAGGCTTTCTCTGGGTACATATCAGCCAAGTGTGCCAGAGAAGCAAGTAGGCCAGTGAAGCAGGTAGATGAGCTTCAGCTCTTTATTCTCTCTCCACTCCTTCAAATCCAATCCCCCCAATCTCATCCCACCCCTGTGGCAGACGGATGGTTGGTGTCTCTCCTCACTCTAAACATATCCAGGTGGGACAGCTTGCTTACCCCTGTCCTTCCCCCATTCCTAACCCATTCATTCACATTCTTAAGGGTTACTTATCAGTACCTAGAAACACATTTTACCCAGAATCTTCAGTGGGCACACCAAGGAGGATCCCAGAATTCCCTCTCAGGCAATGCATAACCACCAGAATTTCTGAACAACCAGAGAGGGCAACAAAAACTAAGGAGAAAACACCTACCCCTCAAAAGACATGACCAGCATCTAGAATTGCAGTTATCCCGAACCCAGATGCCTAGACACTAGTGTAAAACCACCATAAGTAACAGCCAAGACAGTATGTCTCCACTAGAGCCTCGCAATCTTACCAAAGCAATTCTGGAGGTATTGCAGCATAGCTGAATCACAAGAAAAAGATCATAAAACCACCTCTATGAAGACCATAGAGGTCTATAATGAGGGAATGATTAAGTCCCTTAAAGAAATCTATTAAAACACATTTAGAAACTAACAGGAACCTTAGAGGCAAGCCTCACTAATGGAGTAAAAGAATGGAAGAAAGAAGCAGAGATATTGAAAACACTGTAGGAGAAGTGGATAGCTTAGTCAAAGAAAATGTTAAATCTTAAAAAAAATCCTGACATAAATCATCCAGGGAATCTGGGACCCTATATCAATATCAAATATAAGAATAATAGGAATAGAGGGTAGAGAAGAAACCCATGTCAAAGACACAGAAAATATTTTCAAGAAAATCATAGGAAAACAAAACTAAACAACAAAAAGACAAACAACCCTTACTTAAAGAAGAAGAAGAAATCTATAAAAATACAAGAACCACACAGAACACCAACATAGATTGGACCAAAAAAGTAAGAAACATAGAACATAGAACAAAGAAAGAATATTAAAAGCTGCAAGGGAAAAATACTAAGTAGCACATAAGACAGATCTATTAGAGTAATATCTGACATTTCAGTGGAGAATCTAATAGGCAGAAGGGCTAGGACAGATGTTTCACAGATTCTAAAAGACCATAGATCCCAGCCCAAAGCAACAATTTCAATAATCATGGATGGAAAAACATAAGGTATTCCATGATAAAAAAAGAAATTATTTCATACTATGGAAGGTTTTATTTTGAAATAGTTGTCTTTTATGAGAAAATGGAAGAAAAATCTACTATACTTTCAATCAAATATTTCTTATGCTTGAATTAGGTATAACATTTTTGATGTTTTGTTTAATTAATTAATTAGTTAATTTATTATTAATTTAATCTTTTAAATTAATTTTTAAATTTTTTTTCACTTTATATTCTGTACATTGTCCCCCTCCCATGTTACCTCATACACAATTCATCCCCCATCCCCCCTTTCCTTCTCCTCTGGGTGGGTGGGGGTTCCCTTGGGTATCCTCCCATGTTGGAACTTCAAGTCTCTGTGAGGCTAGGCACTTCCTCTCCTAATGAGGCCAGACAAGGGAACCTAGCTAAAAGAACATATCCCATGGACAGTCAACAGCTTTTGGATTAGCCCCTGTTCCAGTTGTTTGGGACCCACACAAAGACCAAGCTGCACATCTGCTACATATGAGCATGGTGGCCTAGGTCTAGGCTGTGTATGTTTTTTGGTTATTGGTTCAGAATCTGAGAGCCCCAAAGGTCTAGGTTAGTTGATTCTGTTGGTATTCCTATGGAGTTAGCATTCCCTTTGAGGTTCACAATCCTTCCTCCTGTTCTTCCACAAGTGTCTTCAAGCTCCATCTACTGTTTACCTGTAGGTGTCTGTATCTGTCTGAGTCAGCTGCTGGATGGAACCTCTCAGAAGACAACCATGTCTCAGAAGACAACTCCTGTCTGCAAGTATAACAGCATCATTAATAGTAGTTAGTGTTCTTGGTACTGAAAGGTACTCTTCATTGCTACTAGCCCGGGAGATGAGGATATGGGTGAATTATCCACAGTCTTACTCATCTGTGAACCCTGTCAACTGCAATAATGACCTGCATGGCAAGATGTATTCATGAATGAAACAATGGAATAAATGTTATGGGGGTTATCAACTTCTTTCTGGTTGGATTTAAGGTGTGCTCCACAGGAGGAAGTACATAGTTAGTACTATTAATTTGGTCAAGAACTTATGTTGGGAAGCTCACAGACCTCAGAATGAACATATTATTGTTATTCTATATAAACAGGCATATAAATGGACAGAATAGAATACAGCCTTCTTCGTGTGCCTGAATACGTATCTTTATCAATAGATTATTGCAGCTCCCAGACCTTGTCAGAAAAGTTTGCTTGTGCAATGGATGCTGGTTAACACAAAAACTCATAACTAGTCAAAGTACAGAGAATAATACTTGGTGGATTTCTCAGCTACAAATGGGTCATCTCTATCACAACTGTTCACGTGGCTCAGAAACCCTCATGGAAAAAGTAGGCAGAATGTTTGCAAAAAATCAGGGCTCAGAGAGGATTCAAATAATGTCTTCTGGATATGACAGGATCCCTGAACTGATTAGCTCAAACAGCTGTGGTTGCCTCTATACAATCAAGTCAGCCAATATTCTAGCATGGAGTGTGAATTGGTTTGCAAGTCCCAACCCCAAAAAGATCTACTGGCATTTGGTTTCTAGTAGTAAGTTTTCTTTAAGGATGTGGCTCCTGGTAGGTTTACCATCCTCCAGTAGTTGGCCCCACACACATGAACATATGAGCAGCAGAAACTGGGTTTAATGGGTTAATGAAAGAAAATACAAGGACACAAAGTAGTGGTGAGGGGAGTGAAGCTAGATCTGGAAGGGAGTTATAGGAAGGAGTAGGGGTGTGATTAAAATATACAGCCTTCCATCGAACTGAGTGCAGGGTCCCCAGTGAAGGAATTAGAGAAAAGACCAATGGAGCTGA
>NC_045030.1:87822498-87835343 GCF_008632895.1 Mastomys coucha
GGAGGGGAAACTGGGAATGGAGAAATTTGCATGTAAATAAAGAAAATATCTAAAATAAAAAAAATATACTGTATAAAATTGTCAAAGAATGAATAAAATATTTAAATTACAATCTCATTCATTAAGTTTTACTAGGCTCATTTTATATGTTTTATGATCATATGTAGCTCTGATATTTATCAGTGTAAGTGTAGAAAATGTCTATCAATAGACAAAAATCTGTGGAACTGTATTGATCCATACACATTTCTCATTTCCCTTGCTTTCCTTTCCTCCTTCTGTCTTAATTACTCACTATTTTTTCACTAAGTGAATGTTATATTGCAAAAAGTCAGATCATTTGTATTTACTACTAGTGGCTCCCAAATGCTAGTTATAGTATGGGGGTTAGGGTCCTGAGTCTTTATACCTAGATGATAAGCTATTAAAAGCTGGTGGCTGTTGGGAGAGGAAGAGTCAATCAAGCGCCAGTGGCGGGCCCCACACATGTCCATGTGGGGAATATTAACTAGACTTGGAGTTCTACATTTTGAAAATACATGAAGTTGTGAGGAATATATGTTGGAGGAAGGGAGTAGACTAGGCATGGATTAAGGACATTAAAGGATGAATATATTAATTCATAGTAATATATGACTATATTAAGGAATGAATGTGTATGAACTCAAAAAGTAAATATATATATGTATACATATATATGTAAATATATAGTGTATACATATTTCAAAGATTCATAAATGTTTTATTCAAAAAGTTCACATTCATTAAATACTGCAAGTATATGCATAAATTATAAACATGAATTTGAAACAAAATAGGTCAAGTCCCATCTCTCTCTCAGTTTTTTCCTATGCTTCTATATAGACACAGGTGACCCTATATAGAGTTTCTACCACCTCTGGCCTTCATTATCTGTAAAGAAAGAATAGAGATCCAGACCAAGAACATATTATTGTAATACTGAATACTAGATACAGACACTGCTGAAATGGTTTGATGGGTAGTAAGAGATGCCGGAATTTCACCACTATTGGCTACGAACCCCCTATTTTTGCAGCAACTGCTGTTAACACTGCTTTCATCTTCTCTGATGCTGCATCTTCTGCTACTGCTGTGTTAACCCTACTTCTGTTCTAACAGCTGACACTGTCACTAATCTAGTAGACAAAAATCCCTTGAGGTTTGATAAAACTTCCTTGAAGTTTTCTTTTAGCCTCCTAAGGTACTGGTAGAGCACACTTTCATCATCTCTCACAGCTCATGAACAGATAGTCCCAACACACATGAGATGTTTGCTGAGCCAAGTGCAAAGCTTGGTGTTGAAAGTAAAAAATAAAATAAAGGCAGGACTGTCAAAATGCTGTGATCCTGTGAAGTTGCCCACTGCCTGCAGGAGACAGTCCCTTTTGCCTATATATACTTCATTTCTTGCATCCTCAGAAAGCTGATGTGGGAAAGCTTCTCTCTTGCACAGCCTCCCTTGTGCTCAGCTACAATCCTCAGTGATGCTTTTGGTGATATTGCTTTGCCTTTTCATGCCTTTGCCTTTTTATTTCAGACTGAACAGAAGAACTCCTAGCTGAGCTGGTAGAACTAAGAGCTGGTAACACTCAGAGCTGAAAGCTGGGAACATGAAAAAGAGCTGTACTTTTTTTTATTTCTATTTGAATTGAACAAAAGAACCCTTAGCAGATTGGTAAAAACACCTTTTAAATAAACAATGATATCAGATTCAGTTTGACAAACACAATTCTAAGTAACAGAAAGTTCTGGGTCATCCTCGCTAGAAGATACCTTTTATTAATATCTATTTGGACTAGCACATGCACAAAGAACCTTATTTTTCTAGATTAAGGACATGTAGCTAAGTGTCTATTTGCTTTTTATTCAAGTGTTGATTGAAATACTTATTAAATTATATAAGTTCAATATAAAATTATTAAAGCTCTACCACAAAGAAATATGTGAGCTTCTGAGAAAATAAGTAGATAACAATATAAAATATTAAATGTATATTTCAAGTAAATATAAAAATAAATGGAGCTTGATGATATCTCAGATGATTTGGGGTGATTAGAAAAAGTTTTGCTGAGGATATAGCACTCAATATTGAAGAAGAGTGCATAAAAGCCTTTTCTAGACAAGGAAAAGGAAAGACAAATGGGCAGAAGATGTTGCCATATTTTGAAGCATGTCAAGATCAAAGGTAAATTTGCTTTGCTAGTTACAAAAAAAGATGGGTTGGCTACCAAATCCTTGACACTGGCTTATAGTTGGGGAAAGTCCATTTTGAGATGCTATTTATGTTTTATTTATGTGTATGGCTGTTTTGCTTGCATGTATATCTCTGCACCATGTGCATACAGAGCCCACAGGGGCCAGAGGAGGATTTTTCCGGAATATGACAAAGTTTTGACCAATACACTTGACTGTCAGCTGTCTGATCTCATTTGAAAATTACCAATTTATCATCATGTAATACATTACTTAATTTATTTTTCACATTTTTCTCATTTAGTGAAGGAGGTGTGCTATGTGATAGCTAGATGAGGGAAACTTATGGGATTTAGTTCTCTCCTTTCTCTATGTGGGTTTCATGGATTGAACTCACATTGTCAGGCTTAGCAGAAGCCACCTTTACCTGCTAAGCCTCTAATACTTCTTTGAAAAATTTCCTCCTTAAGAAGGATGTTAAGCCTAAAATTAATACTATTATTTCATGTCTTTTCCCAGCATGAAAAAAACCTTTTTAATTAAATGTATTCATTTATTTGATTTGCAAGCGTTTTACCTCTAGGTATATGTTATTTGTTCCCAAGATGGTGCAGAAAAAGAAGGCATTGGATCCCCTGGAACTGGAGTTAAACATAGTTGTGAACACCTTGTGGGTGCTGGGAATTAAACCTAGGTCCTCCGCAAGAGCAAGAGCTCATAACCTTTAGACTATCTGTCCCACTGTCTGTCCTTTACAAAAAAGCACTTGTCTTTTATTTAGAATGAGTTTCTTTTAGAAAATAACTGGCTGGATGTTGTTTTGTTACCCACTTATATATCCTGTATCTTTCAGTTAATATATTTAATATATTTAACATATGTATCTTAGGGTTACTATAGCTGAGAAGAGATACCATGACCACAACAAATCTTATAAAGGAAACCATTTAGCTGGGGCTGGCTTACAGTTTCCGAGGATTTGTCCATTATTATTATAGTAAGAAGCATGGCAGACATGGTGCTGGAGAAGTAGCTGAGATTTCTACATCCAGATCAGCAGGCAGCAGGAAAAGAATCAGGCGTTAGGTCTTGCTTGAGCTTCTGAAACCACTAAGCCCACCCCCTAGTGACACACCTACTTCACCAAGATCACATCTACTGCAACAAGGCCATACTTCCTATAATGCTACTCCTTATGAACCTATGGTGCATTTTCATTTCATTCAAGCTACCATAATACGAAATGATTTTCATGTAGTTATATTAATGTATACATTATCTACAGCTGTTTTCTATTTATTGTCTTTCAGTTTCTGAGTTTGTTACCTGTTTACTGCTGTTAATATTTTGACATGGGGGTCTTATGCTGCACCTTTGAATTCATTATCTATGGAAAGATGATTTTGATTTCTTGAACTGGCTGTTTCCACTTTCCAAGTGCAGGAATCACAAACATGTATTACCATGATGTTTTTTACTGTTAGAATGAGTTTCTTTTAGAAAACAACTAGCTGGATGTTTTTTGTTTTTGTTTTTGTTTTTTTTTTAAGATTTATTTATTTTATTTATATGAGTACATTGGAGCTGTCTTCAGACACACCAGAAGAGTGCATCAGATCCCATTACAGATGGTTATGAGCCACCATGTGGTTGCTGGGAATTGAACTCAAGACCTCTGGAAGAGCAGTCAATGCTCTTAACCACTGAGCCATCTCTCCAGCCCCCTGTTTTTGTTTTTTTACTGAGCATTTTATGTGATTCTATTTTTTCTCTTATCTCAGCATATCAATTTACATTTAAAAAATTCAACAGATTTCACCGGGTTTATAATATATATTTAAAACTAATCCAATTGCACTTTCTAATAACACTATACTGTTGCTTCTCAGATAAATGGTACCTGTGATAGTTTGAATATCCTTGACCCATAGAGAATAGAAGTGTTAGGAGGTGAGTGAAGCCTTGTTAGAAAAAGTGTTTCACTGTGGGGTGGGCTTTGTTGGTGTCCTCCTATGCTCAGGCTCCACCAAAAAGGTCTTCTCCTAGCTGCTTTGTGTCAAGATGTAGACCTCAGAGCTTCTTTTCCAGGACCATATCTGCCTGGAGGCTGCCATGCTTCCCACCTTGATGATAATGGACTGAACCTCTGAACCTGTAAGCCAGCCCTAATCAAATGTTGTCCTTAGAAGAGCTGTCTTGGTCATGGTACCACTTAGCAGCAATGGAAATCCTAACTAAAACAATACCTTAGGCTATTTCGAGTTCTTTCATTCTTGTTACATAGCAGTTTCTTCTGAGACTGTCAACATTCCATCTCCAGGGAAGCTCCTTAAATCAAAAAATAAACAACTCAAAAATAGCTTCAGGAAGTTCTGGAAACTGACCAGATTCACTAGGCCCCTGTCTCCTAGTATTACCAATAAAGAGAGATGTGGCTCACTTTCAGATGAACCAAATTGCAAAGAAAACTCTTAGACACACTTCTTAGGGTTTCTATTGCTGTGAGAAACATCACAAGCACAGCAACTCTTATAAAGGAAACATTTAATTGGGGCTGGCTTACAGTTCAGAGGTTTAGTCCATTATTGTCATGGCAGGAAGCATGGTGGCATGTGAACAAGCATGGTGCAGGAGAGGTAGCTGAGAGTTCTACATTTGGATCAACAGGCAGTAGCAAGGGAGAGTGACACACTGGGCCTAGATTGAGCATCTGAAACCTCAAAGCCCACCTCCAATGACACACTTTCTCCAACCAAGGCTACACCTGCTCCAACAAGGCCATACCTCCTAATAGTACCACTCCCTCTTAGCCTATGGCGCCCATTTTTATTCACACCACCACACAAGCCGAACTTCAAAGACTCTAAGAAGAGACCAGCTGCTTGAAGGAAGTAGAAACCAGCTGAGCTGCCTGGAAGAGGTTTAGACCAACTGAGAGACTTGGGAAGTACACTCAGCAGCCTGTTGAGCTGCCTGTAGGCTTTGCAGTATGCTCCATGTTTTCAGCTTTTGTGAGCTGTTATTCATGCTGGGGTGGGTTATGGTGATGCAGCCATCTTTGAGTCATTTCTGCTCCTCTAAGTAATCTCTCAGCCATATTCCTGAAATTAACCCTAATGAAATTTATTGATTCTCCAATTTGAACTTTGGTGATATCCGTACTTCTGTCTGCTGTGGACTCCCTATCTAGGAAGAGTAGACACTTGTGTTTCCCTGGGAAAATTATAGTCATACAATATAATTGGTATCCAAATAGGAACATCACAGAACCAATGTGTTGAGGAGTGATTGCATAGTCCTGGCTATGGAAAACTAAGCATGCAACTGAGGGTGGGCAGGCTTGAGAGGAAAGCATCTGAGGGGGATTTTCTGATAAATTTTCCATTCCTGTGTTAATGTGCCTTTCTGCTACAAGTGTAGTTGCATAGTTCTTGTTATGGGTAATGAGGCATGCAACTGAAGCTGAGTCACCAGGATTAAGAGTATCTGTGGAATCAATTCCAGGATAGCAGTATGTGTCTATGTGGTGGTATGGGGTAGCATGCCTGTTTGCTGAGTATGGTC
This sequence comes from Mastomys coucha, assembly GCF_008632895.1. Classification (NCBI taxonomy): domain Eukaryota; kingdom Metazoa; phylum Chordata; class Mammalia; order Rodentia; family Muridae; genus Mastomys; species Mastomys coucha. The sequence continues at coordinate 87,828,277 of NC_045030.1, forward strand.
CACCATGTGAATATGGAGATACCCTGAAAACAATTCAGGTTTAGAAGACATTTTGTAGTCTTCTAGATTAATATACAAGGCTTGAAATTGTTGGCAAGCAGTTGTGGAGGTTATCTGGATAGATAGATAACTACTAGTATGTAGTTAGAAATGCACCTAAGGCTGACATGGAAGCCATGTAGGCACGTGTTTGTGTAAAGGAGCGATTACAACAAGAAAGGGAAATGGCCGTTAGCATCCTTCACGTTAGCCTTTGATCTAGCAAGTAAATGAAATAAGCAAGAGGATAAGAGAAAGGTGTTAAAATCCATAGACGATGTACTATGGGTCTGAGCTTTAGTAGAAATGGAAGGAAAATCTGTGATCCAGCATACAGATGAGAGCCCAAAGAATAGTCCCATACAGAAACTACAGTAATTAGGAAAAACTAGGTACTTGATCTGCTATAATTGGGGAAGACTTTTAAACAAGCAAGGAAAGAGCCTGGTTTGTGAGGCTGTGTGATATGGCAATGGATGGGATCAGTCTGACTGCTGTGGAAGCAGACAAACTGAGTAATATACTTCCCATCCTTCTTAAGACAAAAGCTGCATAATCTGAGACACTATGAGGGAACTCAGTCCCTCTCTGATAGCCTGGTTTTATCATAGCCATTAGGAACACTTGGTTATGTTTCTGACAACCCTGCATATGCCCAGGAATGTTAAACAATAGAGGGAAAATGGCATTACTGTGGGAACTATATAAGAGAAGTTGTGTTTGAAGACTAGCTCACAGAACATAAAACTGTGTTCACAGAGGAGATAAAGAAAAGGTTGATCCAGCAGGGACCTGAGGGCTAGTATGGAGCTCTAACAACTTTGCTGAGCCTTTTGATACAGCAAGATCTTTAGAAAATGGGAAAGGCTTTGGCAGATCTCAGTGACTTAACTTAGACCAGTATGTTAAGAGAGGAGGTAAAGTGAGAGAACAATCTAGAGGTGAGAAGATAAAAGCAAATAGAGGAAGAGGTCTGCTTAGGTTCCTCAAAGACAAACATAGCAAGATTTATGTTGAATCAGAGTTCTGAAGGGGAAAAAGTGGTAGAAAGCCAGATTGTGTGTTAAGAATTATTTTAAAAGCCTTAAAAGGAGAGGAGCAGTTCACAGAAGATAATATGTGTTAGAACAATACAGGTAAACATGATCAAGTCTGCCCTAGTGGTTACCACCCCACCCAGATTAAGGATGGTACATTTTCCTCCAGGAAAATGTTCTGTTAAAGAGTGGAAATGATTTTGTGAGTCAGGACCTCCCCCAATATCCAGATATGCTGGGTGGAGAGGCAACAGGTACAGCTACAGGCACAGTGCCAACCTTGGGCCTCTTAGACTCAGGAAGCCAGCAGGTGAGCAGGGGAGAGCAGTGCCACTTTCTTCTCTGGCCCTGAGTAGACCTGAACAGATTAATTCAGGCCCACTGAGTCTGTCACTGGAGAGATGTATGGAGGCACTATGAGAAGTAGAATTTAAGGCCTGCTCCATAGGAGGAAATCCACATTTGGTACTGTAAGCCAGGATAAAAACTTGTGGCTGGAGAGGTCATGGGCTCAAAAAGGTGAAACAGCTTTTATGGTTTTACTCAATGGATGTGATGTGCCTGTCAAACTGCCTCCTAAACATGTGTTTACATTCATACATCACTGTTGTTGACAGACTCAACTCATAACCATGGATCACATTTCTAACAACAAATGACTGTTATTGTGGCCTGATTCTTGCTCATAGGTGAACATCTATAATCATACTTTCCAAAGCTCAGGGAAAATCTTGGAAGAGGGCCTGGAAAGAATGTTGATACGCAGAGGAAAGTGTACAGTGTTATGTAGTAGTTTCCTATAGATTGAAACACTCTACCCTGCAGGGAATCTCCTTAAGATAAAAAGTAAACAACTCATAATAGCTTTCAGAAGTCCCTGAAATGGACAAGATTCACTAGGGTCCCTCCCTCCGCAAGAGTACATAAATAGTAAAGATGACTGAGTCTGTCTCAGACAAGACAAGCTGCAAAGATGACTGAAACTAGACCAGCTGTCTAGAAGAAGCAGAAACTAGCTGATCTTCCTGGAAGATGTTTAGACCAACTGAAACACCTGGAAAGGACACACCCCAACCTGTTGATTTGCCTGTTTACTACGATTTCTCTGGTCTTGTTCAGTTTATTAATAGTTCCCTACAAAGTGTTTTTCAGTTTAGTCAAAACATTTTAATTTCTCCCATGTCCTTCATTGTTTGTACATGTTTCATGCTTCTCCCATCTCTTTGTATGTGTTTTCTACTCAGTTCATCAAAGGTCTTAGCATACTAATAAAAGTTAATTAAAATTTCTAGTTTGGTCATTGTCAATTTCTGTTATCTATAAGCCAAGCTTTGATTTGTTTTTGTCCAGACTGCTATTTTGAATTTTCCTGTAACTTGTTTTTGTTTGTTTGTTCATTTTGTCTCAAAGTCCAAATAATATATCAGTAGTAGGACGTAAGGTAGCATTTAAGATAGTCAGGACAGCCAGTGGTACTTGCTGTTTATTAGAACTGTACTGTCAGAGGCTAAAAATTTTTCTAGTGACCTTGTTTTTTTTCCCCTCAATTATCTTTGAGCCTTTCACAGCCAGTTAGTAATACAGTCTGAAACATCCACTTCTTTTAGCTATAGTACAGTGCTATTGGATATGAATGCTGTTGATGAAGTGATAACGTGGGATGAGGAATGAACTCTAAAATTCTACAACTAAGTCATAATGTTTTAGCACACTTTTTTCCATATGGAAGGCTAGAGAGATGCAGAGTTCTGCATTGTCTTTTCCACACTTCAGTTAGGTATTGTAAAACTCCATGTGGTTAGACTCTAATCAGAATAATTCCCCAGAGAATAGGAATTTTTTTTTTTTTTGAGAACAGAGGGCCCCTGTGAGTCTTTCCTCCTTATTGTTTCTGAAGATGAGATATTTCTCTATTTTTCCCATTTGATCTTGATAGTACTACTAAAGATAAAACTGAGGAAATTATGGATAACTTAGTAGGCATATATCGCCTTAAGCTCTCAAGGTTTTTATTAATTTACCCTGAAATTCCAACCATTACACTTTAAAGTTCTCTACCATCTCGGGCTCCAGCTGTGAGCCTCTACTTTCAATACACTGTAAAGATTTACATATGCCTGCCTATTTCAACAGTTTGAGGGATAGCAGTTTACTCTGGACTTCTGTTCCTTTATGGATCTAAGAGTTGTTGATGTTTAGCTTGTTTTGGGCTTTCTTCCTGTGTGACCAGAAACTGAGAGTTAAAACTATTTCTTTTTTAAAGAGTTGACCTTCTATTTAGGCATAACAAGTGATTTTTGATGGGAAAATCTTGCTCTTGCTCTCGCTCTCGTTCTTTCGCTCTCTCGTTCTCTTGCTCTCCTTGAGACATTGGCTTTCTACATTGGCCTGGCTGTTCTGGGACCTACTATGTAGATCAACCAGGCTGGCCTCAAACTCAGAGTTCTGGCTGCCTCTGTCTCCTGAGTGCTGCAGTCCAAACATGTACCCCATACTCAGAGCTCATACATACGGAAACATTTCTTTATTTTTGCATGTTAGTTACTATGTTGCTATGTGTATTATCTAGTGCAGTGTTGATTAACTTCAAATATACTACTAATGAGTTTTAGACCACCAACCAGGAACACGTATCAGTATTCAAAGACTATTTTTTCTTCTTTCAATGTATGTTAAATTAGTCTAAATCATTCCTAGAAAAGTCAAAAATTGGCATCCCATACTGCTTCTGACAGTGCTGATAAAAAGTGGGGCCCCTGAATGCCCAATTAGCACTCTAGTTCCTTTATCCTTAATTATGACCAGATGATCTGGATTTAATTGGGCTTTGCTATTTTCATTTGAAATTGCATTGCTCTGACACTGATATGTGATGGGAATTCACTTTTTTTTCAATCTAGTCTTCTTTATCTGCCAAGACTAATTTTTTTTTTTTTTTTTACTATGAGACAAAGTTTTTGTTGGTTGTTTGTTTGTTGCCATGGATTGGATTTTTTCCACCTGAAATTTGTGTATGTATTGATGTTTAAGCCGAGGTTTATTTTAAATATCTGAGCCTTCTACCTCCCAAGTGCTAAAATTATAGCTGTGTGCTACAAAACCCACATTATGTGGTGGGGATTAAACCTAGGATTTCATACATCCTAGACAACCACTCTACCAACTGAGCCATATTTCCTGCTCCCAATTACTCTTTTCTTTCATATCTGGTTATATCTCCCTTCGAGTACCAGACCTTGTGAAGATCTATGCATTTTGTATCATTAGGCCACTAACTTTTACTTTAAATTAAAGCTTTGTTTTCAGAGTTGTTTTGAATCACATGTCTTTATCTTCAGGTTAGGTTTGAGAGGTGGTCCTTGCTTTTGGTTGGAGCTGGTTGGCATGGAATTGGATCTGTTTGTATAGTTGTTCTTATTTCTAGGACTAATACTGAGGGACTGAAGATTTCCTCTGCCTGGTAGTATGTGACTATTGATCTGTTCAGTGAACATAGACAGAAGCTCTTCGTGTGTCTCTAAGAAGCATGTGTTTTATGCTGTTTCCTAACCTAAATGTCCTCCAAGTAACACAATCTCATATCACTTCTTGCAGACGTTGCACAGTCACAGCCACCTCTCTATAACAGATTAGGTAATTGCTCTAATAGATAATTTAGGTGATGACCACTAGAAACTCATACATTGTGCCATGTTAAACAAGTATTGGAAGGAAAATAATGAAAGTAAAGCAGAAGATATGATGGAAACATATGAACTCTCCATGAAGCTGTGTGTTTCCAACTTTATGTAACTTTGTATAGGATGTTGACTATAGTAGATACTGATGAATCTACTAGTTTTAGTGGCTTAACTGCTAAATCCAAATTTTGATTGGATTTTTGTTTTTTATCTAATCAATAGACAACATGAAAGTTTTGAAAGGCAGTTTCACAGCTTCTTAATTTTGTCCCAATTAATCAAGTATGCACTAAGTACCTCTAGTCATCAGAAAGAAAAACAGAAAGGTTTAGAATACAACTTCACCACTTAAGCAGTTTAAATTTTGTTATATATTCTTTGATTCATTTGATTTTTATCATTTAGCAAAATAAACAATACTGTAATGGAGTTCTCCAGAGAAGCCCAATAGCAAAATATATTAGATAGATAGGTAGACAGACAGACAGACAGACAGACAGACAGACACATGTGCACCTACACACTTAGGAGAATTTGGCATCAAAATTATGTAGAATGAAATGTCCTTAGAAAATGCCCTATGAAAACTAGAGTACTAGGAAAAACTAGAGGAATCATTTGGGAGCAGGTTTGTTGGACAAAATTGGTTACAAGGACTCTACTGGAAATTTGAATAGAGACCATTCATGTTATCCTCTGAATAAAGAATTTATATTTCATCCATGCCCTAATATTTTGTGGCTCAGTTTAAAAGTGATAGATTTAGTAGTTTGGTGAAAGGGCCTTTATCTCTCTTTGTACTGGAGATTGCACATAGGGCTTTATACATTCTAGACAAACACTGTACCACTGAGCTTCATGCTTAACGTGAAGAAATTTTAAGGCAACAGAAGTGTTTTGGAGTCTAATATGCAGTCTAAGGCTGGGCATGGCAGCCCATGCATGTTTTAATCCCAGTACTCAGTAGACAGGGAGAGATGGATCTCTGTGAATTTGAGCCCACCCTATGGTCTACACAGTAGGATCCAGGCCACTCAGGCTAAATAGTACTACCCTGTCTCAAGAACAAGAAACATAGAAACAATAAAAATATGCAGTCTATACAGAAACGTAAGCATGTTTGAGTAGTGAAAGGTGTTAAAGTAATAAAGGTGTGGTTGTTAAAGAGATTAGGACTTTTATAAGAAACAAAAGGAGCCTAGACCCTGGCTGTCATAAATTCAAAGTATAAAACTATAAAGTCAGTTGAAGAAAAAACCTGGAGGGTGCTCTAATGACATAACAGAACCTGAGAAGTGTTTTCTAAGGTTCAAGTAGCCAGGCACTGAGGAGCTGTTGGATCCATGGTCCAAATGGCTCAGCATCTGCATAAGCTTGTTCCCTGTATGTGCATCCTATATAACCACAATCCTTTACTTAAGCCTGTTGGGGTTCATGATATCATATATCCCAAATGTTCAATACAGAGCTACAGGATTTGCATTTTAAATTTTTCCTTTGCTGAGTTTCAGTCCTGTTTTGATTTTGTTCCTCTTTTCTGTGTTCTGAATCCTACCTATTATAATGGTAATGTTTACTATATAACTTTGTATCTTTGGGGTTCATAATATCCTCTCGGATTTTACAAGTACATACAGTTAAGAGATTGCCTTATTGCTCTGCAGAGAACCCAAACTTGGGTTTTTGAACAATGATGGAATCATTTAACACTATGTAGACTTTTGGGGACAGGCTGAAAATGTTGAAAATGTTGAAGATGTCATTGGGGGCCTCTGGGGGAAAAATGCTATTGCTTAAAAGGATAGTTTCAATTTAAAATGGACAAGAGGTCAACTTGTAACTGTTAATATCTGTTGTCAATTTGACTAGATTTAGAATCATGTAGGGGACTGGTGAGGCCCAGATGTCAGTGTATATGTGAACATATTTCCAAATTACAATCAGGGAACGGTCAGGGAAAGCCTATACCTAATGGAGATGACATTCTTCTTCTTCATTGCAGGACTAGCTATAATGAAAAAAGAAGGAAGGAAAGCCAGATCCTATGTTTTCTTCCCAGAGAGCACCTTTTTTCCAGGATGTGAGTTGACCTATACTACCATTGCCTCTCTACCACAAGGGATTGACACATTTCAAACCACAAGATAATCCCATGGTTGTTTATGTTAAATAGCTCATCACAGTCATGCAAAACCAGCCAAATATCATCTCTGCTTGTTCTGCATAAGTCCTCAGTAGCCTGGATGGTGCCTGCCCACATTGCTATGGAGGTACCTTCTTTATTATTTCTTTATTGAATGAAATACTTTTT
>NC_045030.1:87835415-87853874 GCF_008632895.1 Mastomys coucha
GCAGATGACCTCAGGGAAACACTTAAAAATGTTTTACTAACAAGTAGTAGACATAAATAATTAACAATCATAGATCCTAATGAATTTACTTGCATTATCTTTTTACCTACCCTTTCCATTTACTGTTCTCTCCACACTTGCTGGGAAAAGAGAAAAAGGCTAAAATTATAGTAGAATATTAATCTCAGTTGTAAGTACTGAAACTGACCCCCAGAAATTATTTTTAACCATTGATGGGATATGAGCATAATGTACCCATAACCATAGTTTAGTGGTAAAGTACAATTTTGAGTGCAGGGAATCCTGGTTTGGGTCCCTAGAACTTACTAAGAATTAAAAAAAAAAAAAAGACATTTTGAATTTCTAATTTGCATAATTCCTTCTCCTTATTTCCATGAATCTTGAATAACCATTTTTATGAAGTTTGTATGAATGTCTTATATAACTTTAAAAATGAACTGCCAATCAAGCTGCTATTCCCATTTCAAAAATGAACATAAATGAAGTGTAACGAAGTAGATGAAACAAAGGCCCATTTATTATGTGGATTTCAATTTTAGCAAGCTCTCCTACATCAGTTACTCCAGTTTAATTGATCTAACCTTTCCTATTGGGTATCAGGAGTACATTTGAATCTAAGACGGAGAGACCTCTTAGTTAATTCTTCACATATAATAACTACATCCTGTTTGGCAATATATATATATTGCCTGTAGATGTCACTGTATCCTTATAATTCTTCTCAGTAATTCATTACTCCTCCCCAGTCTAGATATATGTAAAGATATTGAATTCTGTTTTTTAAACAGAGAATTAAAAGACAACATGTCACATAATATGATACAGAAAAGTAAAAATCAAGTAGTAAGATGTAAAAATATATGCACATGTATATACACATACTCACATACTCATTTCTGCTCATAAAAGTGTTATCAAAAGTGACTAATAAATCATATTTTATTAGTGAAATGAATAAACTTTTAGGTTAGAAAAAACATCTGACCAAAAATGTGGCTCTATTTAACCCTCCTTTAAATTAAAAAGGTTTTTTAAACACTTACCTAACATATTGTACAAATCATTCTTCAATAATATTATTTTAACTCTCAGGAGAGCGTCTTAGTTAGGATTTCATTGCTGTGAAGAGACACTATGACCAAGGCAAGTCTTATAAGGACAACATTTAATTTGGGCTGGCTTACAGGTTCAGAGGTTCCGTCCATTATCATCAAGGTGGGAGCATGGCAGCTTCCAGGCAGGCATGGTGCAGGATGAGCTGAGAGTTCTAAATCTTTATCCAAAGGAAGCAGGAGATTGTGTGGTGCCACACTGGGCATAGGTTGAACATACAAGACCTCAAAGTTCACTCCCACAGTGACACACTTACTCCAGCAAAGCCACAACTACTCCAACAAAGTCATACCTAATAGTGCCACTACCTATGGGCCAAGCATTCAAACACATGAATCTATGGGGGCAAAATTTATTCAAACCACCACACAGAGTTAAAAGAATGAGTTTTGTGTCTTACAAAAGAAAATATGGAAATTGTGCTTTTCTGGATAAGTTTATGACAGAGGGTGTAGAAACAAATACAATGTACTTTTCAAAACTGATACATGCTGTGGCAGTCTTTTCCCTGAGAACTGGAATTGGCTAATGCTCAAAAAGTCTATGAGAGTGATTCAGCATCCTTCCCCTTCAGTTATGTAGTTCACACATAGGATGGGATGCTATATAAAACATTCAGAACAGAAATAGAAGAATTTCAGGAGCACAAAGAATTGGATTAAAATAACAAAAGTAGAATATGGATGTTGAAGGAGCAATAAATCAATTGGCATGGGTGCTCAGGTTTTGACAGTCTTCCTTGCTTTGTAGTACAAAACTAAGGGTCAGTATTTGTTTACTTGACAGCCATGCACCTTTGGCTAATTTAGACCTAGAGATTGTGTTTCACACATCTTATAGCATGCTAAAGTCTTTCATGTGGGAACAGTAGCATAATCAGCAATGACTTAGATGCCTCATACCAAAAGGGTCATCCTTATGTCACTGAAAAGGCAGACCTCAGCCCTGATAGAAGCAGGGAGCTCTAACTAGTAAATGATTCTAGATCTTCAAAAGCTAAGAATTGGGCAAAGTTAGAGCCAGTTAATTAAATGAGCTTTGGGGATAGAAGAGTGTGTGCCTGTGTTATTCTAGTTGATATTGATTGCCAAAATTAAGAATCAGATTAAATCCACTTGATCAACAAGAAGATTATAGAGTTAAGTTCTTCTCCATATAAATCTAGAAGGAATGGGAAGACAACCAGATAAATCATGGATTTAGAAGACCCATATGTGAAAAGAGTTTTTGAAGAAGGTCAGATGTCCTGAAGGCTGAAGAGGTTTGTTAGAAAAAGATACCATGGTCTTTTTAGACTACAATTTTCTTCTTTACAAAATGAGACCACAGGTTTAAATTATCTCTTTCTTCTATTATAATAAAATATGCTGAAAATGTGTTTGTACTTAATCCAATGAATATTTATACTGAATTTACTATTTCCTATTTGCATGATTAAGTTTTATTCACAAAGCAATACAGGGCCATTTTACAGATTCTAGGGTACACATTTCAATTCACATTTATCAGGTATTTAAAAGATATGTGCTACTTGCACCTAAAGCCCTGTGTGAGCACCAGCTTCTTCTAAGTAACTCATAGCCAGGAAGCACAAGTTTTAGGTTTTTTAATTGGTCTTTTCAATAACTTTAAACTCCCTTATACAGAGGATGCCTGAGCACTTTGGAACACACTCATGGCAGGTTACTTTCACCAGGGGAATGGACAAATTTAACACCTTAGGAACATTGAACCGTTGTTTCTCTTGAACATTTTGATGTTCGTCTGCAAAACAAGAATTGAAAGGAGTCAAAGAGGATTTTTCTCATAGGAAGTAAGCTTAGTAGCAAGAAAGGACAGCAGGGTCAAACGACAGTATTGAAAGTGATAGAGACTAGAGAAGAGTATGAATTTCGGAGTCCCTTAAAGGAGATTGAGGAGAGACTAGGCTAGCTGAGTTTCTTATTCACTTGATATTGTACAATACTGATCTGTCAGGAGCAGGATCCTGAGTCAAAATAACCTTGCCAAGGAGTTATTTTTTAATAATGAATATGAGATCTGTTTGTTTTTAGTTAAGAGTGTTTGGGTTCTCAAATGTTTGGAACCTACATCCTGATTATTTGAAAGGAAAAAGTAAGAAGAGTTATCTGGTTGTTTTCACCCCCATTTTCTGCTTTAGAGTCATGAAGAAAAAAATCTGTCATCCAAGCCAACACTTTTCTAGAACCATGTAAAGAGGCATTTGGGGCAAACAGTTTATTGAACTTGCAGGGCTAGGATGATTATCTGTATAGCTAACTCTTATGGTGGGAATACTTAATATATTGGATTGTAATATGCATCTGGAATTTTAAAACTATATTTCAAAGAGGGAAAACATTTGAATAGCAGAAAATTAAGAGTATAATACTCTTATTCCCCAGTAATATTTAGAAAGTCCAAAAGTCACATAAAGATGGATTTAAGAGCACTAAAGCAAGAAGTCAAGCTCTATCAAAGAGCCAGAAGGATCACACCTTTGCAATGCTACTTGATTTTAAAGATTACCATAATTGCTTGCAAAGGGCTGAGGCAGCAGTTATCTAATGACACTGCAGGGATAGCAAATAATAGCCTTCTCATGGTATTGTTAAGCTAATATTATCAGAATTGGATCAAATATATGATTAAAGGCCCGTTCTCGTGATATAGGAAATACTCTGTTCCTGTAGCACATCTTTGGGTTGCTGCTCTCTGTCCATGTAGAATATTAGCATTGGTGATGGAGCTCAGTGTTTGCCCAACCCACCAAGTCTAGGGCTTAGGATAAGAAAACAAAGTTTAGGACAGTCCATGGCATCTGATTATCTTCAGTAACTCACTTGAACCATCTGAATTTTAGTGGCTTATGCAATCTGTAGTATCTTAAATATAATGTTCCACGTGATGATGCCAAAGAAATTCTTCTTTCCGTTCTGTTCTTTACTCGGTTCATTTGTTATTTATTCCTTCACTAAACAGATATTTATTTAAGATTAATTATGCACCAATAATACAGTTGTTTTGGTTCCAAGATGATGAGATAAAATCTTGTATTCAGGGAATTCAGAATTTAGAAAAGCAAGAAAATATAGGATTATGATGGATTCTAGAGCAGACACAAGGAGGAACCTAGCTTCAGTGGGCTCAGCTGAATTGAATCATGATCAGTTAGTTTATTAACTGAGCAAATTTAAGACAGATAACTGTTGACATTATTTAGTAATCTTATCTTTTGCTCTTGTATGTTATTTTATATACTACATTTAGTATTGTATTATAATTGTTTTTATATCCTTCCTTTTTATTTGGATGCCTTAAGAACAACACTAAGTTGTGAGTTTTTAAAACATAATGCTTGCCGGGTGGTGGTGGTGCATGCCTTTAATCCCAGCACTTGGAAGGCAGAGGCAGGTGGATCTCTGAGTTCGAGGCTAGCCTAGTCTACAAAGTGAGTTCCAGGACAGCTGAGGCTACACAGAGAAACCCTGTCTCGAAAAACCAAAAAAAATAAAAATAAAAATAAAAAAATAAAAATAAAACATAATGCTCTATTCCTAAACAATGAACATCACAATAAGGAGACTGTAAATGAGTGGAGAAGTATGTTTAGCTTGATTAAAACATTACATAATATATTTATTGGAATATCACATTGCTCTATTAGCATGCACATTTTTGTGTATTGTTTGAAAATGAAGCAAATTTAGCTAAAAAATAACGAAGAGAGTGGAGAGAAATCATTGCCATTATATGTTATAAATAATCTAGCAACATATCCAAGTTTATCAATCTATCCATCGATGTATAGATGGCTGGATATTAACAGAGCTTTGATTCCAGTGGAAGTTTTATACAAGACTTTTCTTTTTCATAGTATTTTTAGTTACACAGTGAATCTAAATTATAGAATCCTTTCTTTGTTCAATGCTGCTAGAGAAAGTCTCTAATTTTTTGCTACATAACAAAATATGTTTGGAAAATGTTACCAAATCCTGAATATTAAAAATAAAAACAAGTATATAATGTATGTAGTCATGGTAATGACAAATTGTGAATAGAAATTCTTTAGTTCAAGGATATTTTCTGACAATGAGAAAGTCTACTTCTAAGGAAGATTTCCAGCTGTGAAGCAGAAGGCATGGTGACAGTATGGTATCCTGGGATATTGATGAAGCAACTTCGTGTGGAATGGCATGAGCATTAGGGAAGGAGAAAGAGCTTTAAATTTTTAATTAGAAAGGAAAAGGCAATTTATTTTTTTCCATTGTGGAACCATTAGAATGGAATGAGATTATACTTTAGGCAAAGGAATTGGGCAGATACTTAAACTATAGAGAAGGGGCCATGTAAGTGTCTGGTCAGACTTAAGGTCTTTTATTAGCTATTGTTGATCAGAAGAGGCTGAAATTACTGTTTAATCAGCAACAGATGTTGGAAAGATTTACAAATAGGGAAAGAATGGTGGGAAAATCCCTTCCCAAGTTTTGTGGCATTACCTAGCAATGACTTTAAGCTATGCCTCCTGTGCAGGGAGTGGCAGAAAGGATATCAGCACTGTTTCTGCAGGAAATGGTAATGGTGTTTAGAGAAGAAGACAGAAGGTACAGTGGATATGGATAGATGTTAGGAGTCTATTTTGGCAAGGGATAGTCAAGGCCTAAAATTTTGTCTTATACCATCCCCATAGCAAATCATTTGGAAGTGGGCCAGAAACAAGAAGCAAGAAGAGGTCTGTAGGAAAACTGAGATTAACTGATCAAAATAATGAGATTTCCTTAAGAAAGGGCTACTTGCTCTTAGAGAAGGTGCTTGCTACTTTTGCAGAGCACCTGAGTTCAGTTTCTCAGCACCCATGTTTGTTGGCGCCCAACTGCCTATAATGTCAACTCACGGAGCTCTGCTACTCTCTTCTGGCCTTTATGGGCACCTACAATCACATACATATAACCAGCATACAGACATACACAGAAAATAATTTAAAATAAAAGAAAATTTGAGGGGAGGGAGACACAACTTAATTAATGGTGAAAAGCACTGTCTGCTCTTATAAATGACTCAAGTTCAAGTCCCCACACCCACATGGCAGCTTACAATTATCTGTAATTCCAGTTACAGCAGATTCACTGCCTTTTTTCTGGACTCCACAGACACTACATGTATGTAAACAGGTATACACGTGAGTGAGGCACACGCGCGCATGCACGCGCGCGCGCACACACACACACACACACACACACACACACACACACCACACACACACACACACGTGCATGAGCATATGCGCATGCTCGCTTGTGCTAACACACAGCAAAGCCTGCAAGCAGCTTGGAGGGAGTCCTAAGTACCTCAGTTGGTCTAAATCTCTTCCAGGTGGCTTGGTTGTTCTCTGCTTCTTCCAGGAAGCTAGTCCAGTTTCAGAATTTTGTTTATAGCTGGATTTATCTGAGTGGTGACTCTCCATTATCTTTATTGTTTACTCTTGGGAAAGAGGGGCTAGTGAATCAGGTCAGTTTCAGGGACTTCCTGAAGCTATTTTTGAGTTGTTTATCCTCTGTTTTAAGGGGCTTCAGCGGGAAGATGGGAAGCTTTAATCTTTCAGAAACCTGTTGTACACAAGCTTACCTTCAATTTTTGCGGTTGTTTGTTTTATGTTTGCTCTTACCCATGGCCTGTTTCAAAGCATTGCTAGAAGAAAGCTAGGATACCTGAGAGAGTGTATCTTACACCAGTCCCATATTGAATGACTGATGAAGTATATGAAAGCCCTGTTTATTCATTTTACAGAATGATGAACTATGAGGAATAATTCATATCCTCAGTTTCTTTATGGGGTTGGAACAAGTGAGAGGCTCCCTCTTAAAAGTCTCTATCTTTGTCTCTATCTGTACTGCTTCTCCCACTGTCCTTTCCATTTTCTCCTGACAGAAATAGTATTTAATTTTTAGAATGCATTTATAGGTCAGATCTAATTTTTAATGCCCTTTCACATGTGATGGACACTGAAGATGATGTAATAATCAGCTCTAGCCATATAGCAAGCCTTGAAGATACCCTGACTTTGAATGTATGGGAACTGACTTTAGAATACACACATTTTGATCACTTTGCCATATTTTCTCAGTAAACAACATTAACATTTGAATTGTCTTCATTCTCATTTCCTCTAAAGTGGCAGGGTTCTATTTTCTTTCTTTTCCTTGCTGATCTCCTTTAAACCCACTCATAATGAGACTAATGTTTAATTCATACGTATTTTGTGTACTAATAATAGGAATGTTAAGGAAAGACAAAAAGGAAAAGAAAATGTGTCTTACTCTTCAGAAGTCTGTCACTTAGGACAGAAGTAGGAAAAATACACTTTTTATTAAAGCAAATCACATTTTTAGCACAGGATGGGAAAGACAGTTTTAAATTCAGAGAAAAAATGTCACTTGGGCTAACAAATGTATCTTAGTCATAGAGTGCCTGTCCAGCATATGAAAGGCTCTGGCTTCAGAGATCTGTAAACTCTTATATGAACTTAGATGCTATTGGAGGGAGACTACTAAGAGTACACATCTTAAAGGTATTTTTATTATTCAAATGTTTTCTTTCCCAGTATGTTCCAATGATCATTTCTTAGTAACATCACCTAATGTCTGTTTTTAAAGCAGCTGAGCACAGTTGAAAGTATTATATTAAGACTTTACCAGCAGAAGGTCATAGTTATAGGCATCTCTTTCACCCTACTTATATATAGATCCTAATTTGACCACGCATAGCACCCAAGATGCCCAAACTGTCACTTTCTTAGCTACCTTACACTATAAGATATTTTTATGTTTCTGTGTTATTCCTGAGACTTTGGCTACAGCTCCCTGAAAAGTGACTGCTATATATTAGGCGCTTGATAAATATTTGTTGAGTCAAATAATGAATAAAAGATGACCGTACATAAGGTTAATGCAAAACACCTGGAAGGGAATTGAGATGCTTCTGTGAAATTCATTCTAAATATTTAAACTCTCGTATAGTAATCATAGATTGTGAAGCATGACAGCATAATGAAGGCAATAAAAGATTCCTCATTTTAAACTGGTTCGAATCCTGAGTTAAAGTCCTGAGTTTGTAATTGATTAGCTGTTTAGTCTTACAGAGACATTTAGTATGTTTCAACTGAAGGGTTTTTGTGTAGATATGAGTGTAAAAATGACTGCCACATAACACATACATGTGTCACACAGTTTCAATTATAAAATTTTAGCTTCCTGTTATTACTTGAAGTTGAATAGACAAAACTTTAGCAAGTAAATTTACTTGTTAAAATTTTTCAAAAAAGTTGCTTAGGCTTTTGGAGGACTGACTTGTTTAACTGAAATATATATGATTGTTTGATAAAAATAGAAAAAATAGACCAGGCATAGTTGTACAGGCCTTTTAATCTTAGCACAGGAGGCAAAACTGTATGTTCAAGGCTAGTTCTGGTCTGCATGGTGAGTGCCAAGTTATCCATACCTACATAATGAAAACCAATATCAAAAGAAAAAAAAAACCAAGAAAACAAATAATTCTACACAAAAATTATACTATATTTTCCAAAATCATAGTCTGCTCAGAGTAATTTTACATATAGGAGGACCAACAGTCTCAATTAACCTGGACCCCTGAGATCTCTCAGACACTGGACCACCAACCATGCAGCCTACACCAGCTGACATGAGGTCCCCGACACACATACAGCAGAAGACTGCCAGGTATCAGTTTAGTCCGAGAAGATGCACCTATCCCTTAAGAGAGTGGAGGCTCCAGGGAGTTTAGAGGTCAGGTAGGGTGGAGGTGTGGGGGGTGGGAACATTCTCACGGAGACAGAGGGTGGGGAGGAGATATGGGATGTGGTATGAGGGTAGACTGGGAGGGGAACAAAATCTCGAGTTTAAAGTAAATAAATAAATACATATAAATTAAAAATTATGCAATAATCATACTAGTGATATATTGGGAGCTTAAAACAGGTCAAATGATACTGAAACCAAGGATTTAATAATTCTAAATGACGCTGTGACAAATACAACAAATGAACACAGGTAGACAATATTCATCACCAGTCCTTTCTATACTAAGGTATTTTAAAAAGTGATTTAAAAAATGGAAGAGTCACTTAACAACTAATTGGTGATTAACCACTTAATAGCCCCTTACTTAATTGGCAATTAGTCATTCAATAAGCAGTTAATTGTACATTAGAAAATATACTTTTTTTTAATTTAACTGAAACTTTACTGAAAGAACATTTTCAACATATAATTCTAGAAAAGTGATGACTCAGTTTATATTTAACTAAATGATGAACTATTGAATTAAATAACCTCTACAAGCACAATTTTAAAGTTTAAAAGATCTATAAATATACATGATAAAACTTGGGGGGGGAGTTAAATTATTTCTTCTAATTCTAAAGGGATAGAATGGATGTGTTTAAAATAAAACAAACAAACAAACAAACTTTGGAGAAAAATAGGAGATCTCTGCTTGCTGCCTTGTTTATGGCCAAATATTTAGTATTGACAGTAAGTTGCCTGATGACATAGATCATGTTTTCCTGCTCTTTCACTCACTAATCCCTTACTTGCGATACATATATATGTATGTATATATATATATATATCATATAATATGTTATATATATAATATATTATATACTATATATGCTTCTTTATTATGAGTCAAGTTCTCTGGGAAGCACTAGGGATATATTATGACAAAAACGGAGTCCCTGCGTTCCAGGGACTTGAAACAGACACAGGCACCTAAATAACTTGTGGGTGGACAAGTGAGCCTAGATGCTCTGATGCTCCTTTGTTGTACCACTTTAGCCAGATTATTTCCTAGAATTCCCCTATCTGTATAGGTCTTCTATCTGTATAAGTAGAGGTCATTTGAGATATGTTGTGAGGTTTAGAATATAAAAATTAAGACTGAGTGTGATTATACACATGAGTAATCCCAGTACTCAAAAAGGTGGAGCAGGAGGATCCTGAATTTTTTAGTCACTGTTTTATTGCTGTGAAGAGACACCTTGGCCAAGGCAACATGCATTTAGAGACTTGCTTACAGTTTAGAGGCTTAGTCTCATTATCATCAAGGAGGTGTCAGGCATGTCAGGCATGGTACTGACAAAGTAGTCGAGAGTTCTACATAGTTATCTACAAGCATATGTATATAGAGAGATGGGGCCTGGCATTGGTTTTTTGAAATCTTAAAGCCTACACTCAGTGACTCAAAGCCTACATCACACTTCCTACATTAAAGCCACACCCACTCTAGCAAGACCATGCTCCCTAATCTTCAAATAGTTCCACTCCCTGATTATTAAATATTCAAATGTATGAGACTATGGATGCCATTCTTATCCAAACCACCACAATGAGTTTCAGGACAGCCCATGTAATATAGTAAAAATCTTATCTTCAAACAAATCAACAAGTAGTAGAGAAATAAAATATTTGGCATGTTCCTTTTAGGCTTCAAAAGTCAATGTAGATGAGGGTCTATTGCACTTCACATAAACATCTCTCAGAATTTTCAGGTTCCTTATGGGGCACTAGCTGGGCTAGGAGCCCTTTCATCTTGTCCTTTAACTTTTCTCTCATTTTAGATAAGTATTTAACTCTATTGTGATAGAAATCAGGTTCACCTGCAGGGAACTCTCTTCATCATATTGGAAGTTTGAGGTAGTGAGAGATGAAACTAAGTTCTAGCAAGTTTTCAATTGGTTCTAGCTTAGCTTTGCAGATTCCTGTTTGTCCTTTGTATTCTGCCGTTTTCTCTCTTTCGGCTAATTCTTCAGAAGAATTTTTAAAGTTTAGTATAAGACATAAAAACCTGCCTCATACAATCAACAAACTTCCCCATAATAATGAAAAAGTCAAATCATTTTAAGACAACAGCATGTTCATGAATTTACACACACACACACACACACACACACACACACACACACACACACACACACACAATCCCCTACACATCTCTGTATCTGTCTACATATTCATTCCAATGATTCTTCTCTTATAGAAAACTAAAGGAAATGCTAGTGTGTACTGAATACAATAAGAAGAGGTGTGAAAAATGGATAACTCTTTTTAAACAATTGAAAAAGTAGCCAGAATAAGGCTAGGAAAAAATCTCATTGAGAAAGATATTTGAGCTAGGAAAGAAAAACGAATGGGAGATTGCTAAGAGTAATTTATCCCAATGGATAGAAAGCATCCTAGATAAAGATAGGATTGGTGTACTTGAAAACTTAGCACTTAGAAGAGCCAGGATGGAGAACCAGAGTTCAAGGCCATCCTTAATTATTGTGGTGGTTTTAATGAGAATGGCTCCCATAGGCTCATAGAATTGAATGCTTGGTTGCCAGGAAGTGGCACTGTTTGAAAGGATTAGGAGGTGTGGCCTTACTGGAGGAAGTATGTCAATTGGGGGCAGTTAAAGTTTCAAAAACCCAAGCAAACCCCAGTGTCACTCTCTTCTTGCTGCCTCCAGATCCTGATGTAAAACTCTTAGACACTTCTGTAGCACCATATCTGCCTATGTGCAACCATACTCCCCCAATATGATAAGAATGGACTAAACTTCTGAAACTGTAAGTATGTTCCAATTAAATTGTCTTCTTTATGACTCCTGCCATACTTATGGTGTCTCTTCACAGTACTAGGACACTCACTAAGACATCCTTATAGTGAGCTTGAGGCCAACCTGGCTGCATGGTTCACTAATCATCAAACAAACAAACAAACAAAAATGTGGGCTTGCAGATTGTTAAAGCAATGGAGTGATCATAGTGCTTGATTGTGGGAAACTGGGAGGCTGGAGAAGAAATATTGGATCAGAAATAGACAGAAATCAGAAAGAGCCTTTGAATATGAAGAACCACAAAACTGAGATGAGGAGATACTAATAAAGTTCAATGAAGAAGTCATGTAATCAGATTATATAGGCATAAATTATATTGCCAAATACTTCTGGAGGTTTCATATTATTCCTGTCTTTCCATTTTCAAACTCCCTTTACATACAATAAAATTTCAATTATAATTTTATGATGATGAAGCTTCTTACATTTATTCATTTAAATATTGCCATCTAGTCTCCTTCTCAATATGAATAGTCTGGAAGGTAGAAAATTATGTTTAGATCTATATGAAGTTATAGGCTTATGGCTAATGGCTATTTGGACGAACTTCACACATATATGATATGTTACAGAGCTCTGGTTCTTAAATTGTGCATCAAAGTGTCCTAAGACATTCAACATACTTACAGAGGCACTGTAAAATATTATTTCAAAGAAAAGTCAGTGATACCTACAAGATACTCTGACAATTATATTCATTCATTTTGATGTCATGTCTCTACAAAGCTCCATTCAAGGAGTTGCAATATAAATCAGATGGAGTAAGAAAGTCAATATGGAGTGGTAAATGAATCTGGTGGTACTAAATATGACCAAAACTTTCAGAATATCTACAGTGGCCAAATGGTGAACATATTCCATTGATAAACAATTGTGAATATTTAAAATTAAATGAAATGTTAGAGTTATAGCTCAGTAGTGAAACACCAACATGTCTAAGTCCCTAGATTTGATCCTTAGCACTGAAAGAAAATAAAGTTAAATGTTACTTTTTTCAACTTACTTATGTCAGATGTTTAAGCAGCTAAATGATTAAGATAAAAATATAAGCTAAGTAGTTTCATCACAACTTCCTTATGAATAGAACTATTAACATGTTTTTTATCAAGGGTACCACATTTTAAAATTATCAAAGACACTAAAAGCATTATGGACAAAGAAAACATTGGACTGCTTGGAGAGATTAGAAAGCTCTAAAGATATATGCAGTATGAAAGTTGGGGCACTCAATTCAAACTGCAGGATGTAACATTTGGCCTAAAGGTACTATTGTGTTCTAAAATTGCAAAATGCTATAGTAGCATAAATATTTCTCTGCTTGCCTAGCTTTTGATAGTAACTCTAGCTGTGAGCCCCTTATGCCATGTGGTGAATCCATGTGGTGAAAGAACAGAAGAATTTGACATTTCAATGCACCAAATTTCTACATGAGCAAAGCAAAATATATTCCTGATAAACCCAAGTAACTGAAATAGCACCTTTACACGAGTAGAGATGTTTAAGATATAGTGTAATATCATATATAAACCAAATGTAGAGTTCATAATGCATATCTGAAATCCAAGGAATCAAGAGGCTGAGGCAAAAGACTGGTTAGTTTGAAGGAAACGTGTGCAACATAACAAGACGTTTTATTAAAGTGTTAACAGTAACAACCCACAGAAGGGATTTTCTCCTGTCCATTGCCATTGCCATGTATGATGAAGTAGTGGTTTCAATTACACCTTTTGCTTTCACAGAAACCTCAATATCTCTAGACATTTTTTTCTTTTTAATAAGATTGGCTTTTAGTTCAAGTTTGCACTGCTTCCCTCTTTGTTCTTTTGAAGAAGATGGGTTCATTTTAATTTGTAATGAAATCATACTATTTGCTTGCTTTATGACAGAAACTTAATTTTTGCTAATAGTGTACATACATAGAATATATTGTAGTCATATTCATCTCCCATTATGCTCTTTTGTCTTTATTCCACTCTTGATGACTTCCTTCTTTGCAACTGGTTCCCTTCCAAGCCCCATGACTTGTGTGTGTGTGTGTGTGTGTGTGTGTGTGTGTGTGTTATAAGATAGCCACATCTTTTATGTTTTCATTTTGTCTTTCATGCTATATTTAGAAAACAATATTTCACAGCAATCTTCTCCA
Organism: Mastomys coucha; assembly: GCF_008632895.1. NCBI lineage: Eukaryota > Metazoa > Chordata > Mammalia > Rodentia > Muridae > Mastomys > Mastomys coucha. The sequence continues at coordinate 87,849,370 of NC_045030.1, forward strand.
TCAATTCTCTCCATATTCCAGCAATTAGAATATTCCCATCTCAGCTTCTGTGATGTTCTATGGAACTTGTCCACTTTAGGAACTAGCATTCATTATTCAGTGGTCACTTATTCTCAATATTCTGACCAGTTATGAATCTCTTAACCATTGTTCTCTGTAAAAAAAAAAAAAAAAGCTTATCAGACCCAGGGTAAGAGCAACACCAGTCTATGGGCATAAACATAAATGTTGATGAGGCAGCTTGTTTACAGGTACGTATAACAAAATATTAGTAGTACATTCTCCTCTAAGGCCTGTGACATTGCCAGCCGAAGACATTAGACCAGATTTTTGGCATCAACATATATTCATTTCTATGGAAGTAGCCTCAAATTCAATCAGAAAGTGCTTGGTTTCCCCTGTCAAGAGCAGTCATGACACTCTTGCATCGGTGGGAATATCTTATCTGGCATGTCAGAGTTGTAATATGCAGGTTTCACAGCTGAGAAAGGCCACTGATGAGTTTTCTCCATTGGCAGCATATATAACACTTTCCAGCACTCTAAATGCTAACTAAAATGTAGGAAACATTCAGTTTAGTTTTATGTTGACTTCTGTATGTCCTGCAACCAAAATATGGCTTCAGCAACAGGCTCTTACCATTTATCTCTGGTGTCAAGAGCGGTGACAATAGATTCTATTATTTTGGGAGCCTCTAGTGGCTCTCTGGTAAATAACAGAGAGATATTCTATACCTGGTGCTAGAAAAAAAAATCTATTAGTTCCAGTATCATTGCTACTAACTCATGCAGGAAACTTCTATTTAAATTCTTTTAATTACATTTTGTTAGTTCATACAGGAGTAGATTTCCATATGATTTTCTATACATCCTAGTTTTATTGAACTCCTCAACCTCCATCTTTCCTCTATCTCTCCATTCAATTTTATTTAACACTTTCGACCTCTGGTATTTCCCATCTCTATTCTCATATGTGCACTGCACTCTGTATTACCTTTCATGGATTTTATATCACCTGTTGCTTTCTATAAGAATTTTTTCGTTTGGTTTGTATCCTGAACATTATTTATATTGTTAATTACAATTATTAATTTGAATTTATAAACTCAACGTTGAACTTCTCAGATGAAATTCTTTATGTCAAGATATATGATCTTATGTTATTTTCTTTGAAAGTTGTATTTTTATGTACATATGAATTTCGATGACTGTGTGCCGTGTCTGTGTGACTGCTTGAGGATACCAAAAGATAACATTGTATCCTTGGACCTAGAGTTACAGGGGGTTGTGAGCTGCCCAAAGTGGATACTGGGCATGAAACTTGGGGCCTCTGGAGAACAAGAGGTGTTCTTGATTGCCAGGTCATTTGTCCAGTCCCTTAGTGGGATTGTGAATTTGATTAGCACATGTTTTTTTATTTTTTTCTTTGAACCTATGATCATGAGGGGATCCTAAATTTTTAAAGATTCAATTTTACTTTATGTGTATATGTACATACCTGTATTTATGCATTTGCACCATGTGCATGCAGGTGCCTGCAGAGACCAGAAGAGGGCATCAGAACCCTTGGAACTAAAATTACAGGAAGCTGTAAACTGCCATTTGTGTGCTGGGAATGGAGGCTGGGTCCTCTGCATGAACACTGACTACTCTTTTTTTTATTGGATATTTTATTTATTTACATTTTAAATGTTATCCCCTTTCGTGGTTTCCACTTCGGAAACTCGCTATTCCATCCTCCCTCTCCCAGCTTCTATGAGAGTACTCCCCCACCCACCCAACTACTCCTGCCTCTCCGCCCTGGCATTCCCCTATACTGGGTTATCGAGCCTTCCTAGGACCAAGGGCCTCTCCTCCCATTGATGCCCAACAAGGCCATCCCCTGCTTCATATGCTGCTGGAGCCATGGATCCCTCCAGCCTTTATGTGAGTGGTTTAGTCCCTGGGAGCTCTAGGGAGTCTGATCGGTTGATATTGTTGTTCTTCTTACAGGTTGCAAACCCCTTCACTTCCTCAGTCCTTTCTCTAACTGCTCCATTGAGGATCCTGTGCTCAGTCCAATGGTTGGTGAGCATCCACCTCTGTATTTGTCAAGCTCTGACAGAGACTCTCAGGAGACAGCTATATCAGGTTCCTGTCAGCAAACACTTGTTGGTATCTATCTGCAATAGTGTCTGGGTTTGGTGAGTGTATATGGGATGGATCCCGAGGTGAAGCAGTCTCTGGATGACCTTTCCTTCAGTCTCTCTGCTCCTTACTTTGCCTCCATATTTCCTTCCTTAAATATTTTGTTTCCCCTTCTAAGAAGGACTGAAGCATCCATACTCTGGTCTTCCTTCTTCTTGAGCTTCATGTGGTCTGTTAATTGTATCTTGGGTATTCCTAGCTTTTGGGCTAATATCCACATATAAGTAAGTGCATGCCATGTGTGTTCTTTTCTGACTGGGTTACCTCAGGATGATATATTCTAGTCCTATCCATTTGCCTAAGATTTTCATGAAGTCATTGTTTTTAATAGCTGAGTAGTACTCCATTGTGTAGATGTACCACATTTTCTGTATCCATTCCTCTGTTGAAGGACATCTGGGTTCTTTCTAGCTTCTGGCTATTATAAATAAGGCTGCTATGAACATAGTGGAGCATGTGTCCTTATTACATTTTGGAGCATCTTCTTGGTATATGCCCAGGAGTGGTATAGCTGGGTCCTGAGGTATTACTCTGTCCAATTTTCTGAGGAACCACCAGATTGATTTCCAGAGTGGTTGTACCAGCTTGCAATCCCACCAGCAATGGAGGAGTGTTCCTCTTTCTCTACATCCTCACCAGCATCTGCTGTCACCTGAGCTTTTGATCTTAGCTATTCTGACTGGTATGAGGTTGAATCTCAGGGTTGTTTTCATTTGCATTTCCCTGATGACTAAGGATGTTGAACATTTCTATAGGTGCTTCTCAGCCATTCCTTATTCCTCAGTTGCGAATTCTTTGTTTAGCTCTGTACCCCATTTTTAATAGGGTTATTTGGTTCTCTGAAGTCTAACTTCTAGAGTTCTTTGTATATATTGGATATTAGCCCTCTATCAGATATAGAATTGGTAAACATCTTTTCCCAATCTGTTGGTTTTCATTTTGTCCTATTGACAGTGTCCTTTGACTTACAGAAGCTTTGCAATTTTATGAGGTCCTATTTGTCGATTTTTGATCTTAGCGCATAAGCTATTGGTGTTCTGTTCAGGAAAATTTCCCCTGTGCTCATATATTTGAGGCTCTTCCCCACTTTCTCTTCTATTAGTTTCAGTGTTTCTGGTTTTTTTATTGTTGTTGTTGTTCCCCCTTCTAAGAAGGACTGAAGTATGCACACTTTGGTCTTCCTTCTCCTTGAGCTTCATGTGGTCTGTGAAGTAGAAGCAGTCATTAAAAGTCTCCCAACCAAATGAAAAGCCCAGGACCAGATGAGTTTAGTGCAGAATTCTATCAGACCTTCAAAAAAGACCTAATACCAATCAATACTCTTCAAACTATTCCACAAAATAGAAACAAAAAGAACACTACCCAATTCATTCTATAAAGCCACAGTTAAGCTGATACCAAAAGCACACAATGACCCAACAAAGAAAGATAAGTTCAGACCAATTTCTCTTATGAATATTGATGCAAAAATACTCAATAAAATTCTTGCCAACCGAATCCAACAACACCTCAAAATTATCATTCACCATGATCGTGTAAGCTTCATCCCAGGGATGCAGGGATGGTTCAATATATGGAAATTTACCAATGTAATCCACTACATAAACAAACTCAAAAAAAAAAAAAACCAAAACCACATGATCATTCCATTCGCTGCTGAAAAATCGTTTGACAAAATTAAACCTACTTTCATGTTAAAAGTCTTGGAAAGATCAGGAATTCAAGGCCCTTACTTAAGCATAATAAAAGCAATATATAGCAAACCAGTAGCCAACATCAAACTAAATGGAGAGAAACTTGAAGAAATCTTCTTTTTGATATTTTATTTATTTACATTTCAAATGTTATTCCCCTTTCTTGATTCCCCCCCCCAGAAATCCCGTATTCCATCCCTCTCCTCCTACTTCTATGAGGGTGTGCCCCCACCCACCCACCCACTCCTGCCTCCCTGCCCTCACATTAATTTTATCCTTAAGATATCATCATAGTCTTACAATAAATTATGTGTTCATAAAGTTGCAAAATAAAACTTATATACCATTGGTTCAAAATATAAAAAATAAATGTCAGTGGAAGGATAAGGAAAGCGAAAGCTCAGCAAGAGTTCAACCTAAAAAGCAGCTGTGTAGGCTTGTTAATATTTTTATATCTATTTTCTACTCCATAACTTTTTCCTTTTGTATGCTTGGTTAAAGTTTATTCTAATGTCTTGAAATGTTCTTGTGGATGATTGGTAAATAAATAAACAGAAAACACCAAGACTAGATTAGTTAACTTACTTGGTACACACACACACACACACACACACACACACACACA
>NC_045030.1:87853955-87855406 GCF_008632895.1 Mastomys coucha
AGAGAGAGAGAGAGAGAGAGAGAGAGGGAGAGAGAACACACATATAAAACATGTCATCAATATTTGTTTTGCCCTCTTTCCTTTCAAACACAAACTGACTACTTATTTCATCATATATTTTCAGTTACAAAGACTTTGATATTAGAACTTAGAAAATTCATTTTAAGGAACATTTACATTAATTTTATTAATTCATTTTTATTAATTTCATACAAAGTATTTTGAATATGTTCACCACCCCTTTCTAAAGAAACAAGAAATTTCCACTTCATGTGTCTCTGTTTTAATTGTAGTCTATTGCAAAAGAAACTTCTCTTATGAGGATTTAGAGACACTCTGATCTATTTGATCTATCTGATCTATTCGATCTATTTGAGACACTCTGATCATTTGAAGTTATTTTAATACTAAATTGAGTTAGCAGAAATAATCGGTTTCCTCTATGGCCTATAACCTATAAAGCTATAGGTGTTGGCCCCTTTACCAGTGACAGGTATGGGTTCCATTCCATGCACTCAATCTTAGATGCAATCAGAAAGTAGCTGGTAATTTCCTAGAATTTAGGAAATATTTTCAAGGAATATTAAAATACAGTTTATGCCCAAAGAAATAAGATGGAACTAAAGAATGATCAGATGAGTTATAATATCAAATGTGGATATCATAAAAGAATAAAATTAGCAATTTAGTCACAGATTTCAAGACTTTCGAAATACAGCAAATAAACTTGAACGAAGTATACAAAAGGAAAAAATTATGGAGTATAAAATAGATATAAAAATATTAACAAACTTGCACACCTGCTTTTTAAGTTGAAAAAAACGCAGAAAACTCGAAGCTCCACAAACACAAAAACAAGCAAGCAAACAAACAAACAAAACCCCCAAAACAGCACCATAATATTTATAATAGTTGCACTTTATAATTTGAAAATAAAGGAAAGATGCTGACAAGTAAAGGTATGATGACAGGGATTTTTTTTGAGAGAGCAAAAAGAGAGAGAGAGAGAGAGAGAGAGAGAGAGAGAGAGAGAGAGAGAGGCATATGATAAGAAGAACATTTGGTAATAATAATAAATGATTAGATTTTTTGCTGTGGTTTCCCTCTGTTCAAAATATGTCATTCTAAAATCTCTTATCAAAATACATATCCTTTGAGAAAATCTTTGATAATTGTACGATTTAATTTAAAGCAACTTTCAGACTTGTAAATAAAATCAATATTTTGCTTTCAAAAACAAAACTGCTTATCTAGTTTAGGTTTCTATAAGATAATAAGTTATGTAAGTTTGCTTTCTAGATGAAAATACCATCTCCTTGCTGCTTGCTATGGTAACAACTAATATGTTTTCCTGAGAACCTGAGAACCTCTGATCTATAGTGATGTTTAGGAATACTGAGTTGAGTACTGCATTGTTTTCTGAAATAGTCTTGCTATGAGAATATACTGTC
>NC_045030.1:87855983-87872318 GCF_008632895.1 Mastomys coucha
CACGAATACAGGTTTTTTTTTATTTTAATTTTCATTTTTTTTTACACTCCATATTTTATTCCCCCCAACCCCAGTCCACCCTCTGACTATTCCACATTCCATACCGCCTTCCCACCCCCTGTCTCCACGTGGATGTCCCCACCCCCAATGCTACATGACCTCTAACTCCCTGGGTCCTCCAGTCTCTTGAGGGTTAGGTACATCTTAACACAGACCCTGAAGTCCTCTACTGTATGTGTGTTGGGGGCCTCATATCAGCTGGTATATGCTTCCTGTTTGGTGGTCCAGTGTTTGAGAAATCTTGGGGATTCAGATTAATTGAGACTGCTGGTCCTCCTACAGGATCACCCTTCTTCTCAGCTTCTTTCAGCGCTCCCTAATTCAACAACAGGGGTCAGCTGCTTCTGTCCATTCGTTGGGTGCAAATATCTGCATCTGACTCTTTCAGCTGTTTGTTGGGTCTTTCAGAGGGCAGTCATGCTAGGTCCCTTTTTGTGAGTGCTCCGTAGCCTCAGTAATAGTGTCAGAACTTAGGACCGCCCCTTGAGCTGGATCCCACTTTGGGCCTGTTGCTGGACCTTCTTTTTCTCAGGCTTCTCTCCACTTCCACCCCTGTAATTCTTTTAGACTGGAGCAATTATGGGTCAGAGATGTAATTGTGGGGTGATCCTCCCATTCCTCATTTGATGTCCTCTCTTCCTGCTGGAGGTGGGCTCTATAAGTTTTCTCTCCCTACTGTCAGGCATTTCATCTAAGGTCCCTCCCTTTGAGTCCTGAGAATCTCTTACCTCCCAGGTCTCTGATGCATTCTGCAGTGTCCCCCCAACCTCCCATTTCTAGAAGTTGCCTGTTACCATTCTTTCTACTGGCCCTCAGAGCTTCAGTCCTTTTCCCTCACCCAATACAAGATCAGGTTCCCCTCCCCCCCACTCTTCCCTGCCCCCATCCACTTGTGATTGCTTTCTTCTCTCTCCCAAGTGGGACTGAGGAGTCCTCACTTGGACACTTAAGCTTGTTGACCTTTTTGAGTTCTGTGGACTGTATCTTGGGTATGCTGTACTTTTTGGGGGGGCTAATATTCACTTATTAGTGAGTATATACCATGCATGTCCTTTTCTCTGTTGCAATATGTGTGTGTGTGTGTGTGTGTGTGTGTGAAGGGCTTCTTGGAGATAAAGATGAGAGAACTGTCTTTCTTTACTGAATGCAAACAGGCTCAATTTTTCAATTTGTAATTGAATATCCCATATACATCTTACTAGTATCTATGCCTGTCTATACTAAACAAAAAAGTCATTTAATGGATAATATTGAAAGTAGTGTTTTTTTTTTATACACAGTGAACTCAAAATTTATATTAGCTTTGTGAAAATCTATTTTAGAAAACTGGACAATAACAGTATATCACTGTTACAGTAAGACTACAAGCAGTATTTTTCTTGTTGCTTTTTAAAATATAACTTCAAAGAGAACTTTTGACAGCTATGTCCAGAGGGCTTACTTATATTCAGGATCTCAATTTGTAGCTCTAATGGAGTCATATTAGCAATCATAAATAAATTGGAAATGATTTTTTGAGAGATATGTGCTGAATTTTTAATGAACCACATCAGGTTGTTCAAGTGGTTTGTTTTCTTATTTGTGTGCTTGCTTCCTTTGAGCAGGTTTTTACACTAAACCAGGTTGACACAGAACTCACATGTAGCCTAGGCTAAAAGTGACCCTGAGCCTCCTGAGTGCTGGGATTACAAGCAGGAACCACCACGAACAACAAGTTTTACAAACCGGTTACTTTTATCTTATTCATCCCCCCCAACCCTTTTTCTTTATTTCTCTCTTCTCCCTTTTGCCTTTCTTCTTCATTTCCTTCATTTTTTTTTCTACAAGGAATGCTTCCAATGTTTTCATGATTCCTTTGAATTTCTTTGTAAGTGCTTTCAGAGTGAAAGGCACAGACTTGGATATTGGATGCTTTTGCTCTCCCAACAGGAATGAAAATGTGAGCAAACTGTTAGTCCGAAGATCTGAGGAGAGACTCAGTTTATATCTAGAAATGCACAACAATGTAATTTGAAATGTGGCAAAACTACATAATGGCCAAGCTGACAATGTCACTTATGATATTTGTGCTTTATTGTTTGAATTTTTTGTTCTACTTCCTTTTGGCCACTTGAAAACATATTCAGTAATAAATTTTTCTACATCTGAATTTTGTAAAGCAGATCATAAACACTGAATTCATTATTAAATTTTGAATTATGTAGCAATAATTGGCTGTGTGTTTCTTTCAAATGCTCACAATCACTGCTAACTGCATTCTAAGAGCTCTGGTGGGTATAACTATTTAATCATCTTAATTTCTCGGGTGACCTTCTTCTTAGCTTTTATTTGCCATAACTTCATCAAGGTTTGCTTGAAAAGCACTGATTTTAGCATCCTCTTAAGTTGTCTATGGGATATTTAATTACAAATTGAAAAATTGAGCCTGTTAGTATTCAGCAAAGAACAACAATTCCCTCACCTTTATCTCCAAGGGGCCTACACATCTTTTAGTGTGAGAGGCCTCACCATAACCTCAATATGTACTTCTGCTAAAATCATAGCTACCTACATTTAAATCAAACTGCACAAGCATCTGGTTTTCCATAAATCAAATTCTTGTTGCTATGTTTAAAGGACTGTTTGCCATTTAAAGGAGAATTTTAACCAAGGGAATAGAGTAATTAAGTAAAAGGTGTGGGCTTCATCTGGAAGCACTTTCCTGATAACCTTCCCACACATTCATTCTCTTGACATATCTTTGCAGCCCAGGAGATGCGAACTTGTTTGGGATAACTTATAAATCTCCCCATTCGAGGCAGTGACAAGATGACTCCCTTGATACTTCGCAAAGGGCTATAGATCTTCAGTTAAAGTAAAGTGGGCTTAACTTTCCTTCATCAGTGATGTGCAAACTTCCTTCATTGGTGAAATATTACTACTGTCCACAGTAACAAGATCACTCAGTCTTCAAATAGATCACTTAAAGTGAAAATAAAAATAAAACGCTAACACTTGTCTACACTAGATTTTCCAGGTGATGTGCTTTGATTGTTATAGAGATTTATTGAAACAGACTCAACTTTCCTCTCTAACTACCAACTTAAGAAAAGAAAACCTCTAAATGCTTGCTTAAAGTTGCACATAAATAGCTTATATCTTTTCTTACATTTTGCCTTCACCTCAGAGAAGACACCTAGAGAATGTGAAGAAGTACAGCCTTCCTGGCTGTTAATAAGCAGAAACCTGGGCATGCTCCTTAGCACAATTCATTTCTAAAATGCCTTTGACAGTGGCTGTGAGGGAGAGAATAGATGGGTAGGGTAGATAAGAAGGCCTTCACTTTGAAGACTTTATTATAGGCATGATGACTAAGTGCTCACAATGCAAAAGCACACAGAATGGGGCTGAATACTTGCTCTAGCATAAAACCACTCCATGAACACAGATAAAGCTTGTTTTACTCTACTTGTTTTATTTTACTCTATTGTTTTCTTCTTAGGCTCATTTTTGTTTTCATTTCTTTTTTAGTTTCACCTTTAAAGTATTTTTTACTTCTGCTTATATGTGTGTTTGCATTTCTGTACAGGTACCAACTACATGCAGGCGACTGCAGAGGCAAAAAGGATGTCAGATCGCCTGAAACTGGAGTTAGAAGTGGCTGTAAGCCACCCATTATGGGTGATGAGCACTTCACTTGGGCTTTCCTTAACAGCAAATGCTCTTAACCACTGAGCCATGTCTCCAGGTCCTGGTTTCTTTCATTTTTCATACTAAAACAGTGTAGAGATTGAAGACAAAAGAAAATGCACACAGGAAATTGCATCATAGACTTCTTTCAAGTCACGTCCAACAGTTGGTATCTTACTAGTTTGTGATTTCTAAAGTTAACCCTGTACTGGTCACTTTTGTTTCAAGATTTTGTTGAAATGGATATCTAATTTTATAAGTCTAGAGTGGGCCTCTCGGATGTATTCATGAGGACATTCATTAAGAGTAAAATGGCAGCTCTGGTTCACTGGACCACACATCTAAAAGCAAACCTGTGAAAGACATTGTTGAGTTACAATTATCATCTTATCACATATCATTAGGGGAGAGTCTTTTTTCCCTAGTTTACAAATTTAGCTTAGGGAAAAATAACACAATAACAGGCAGACTAAACAGGTATATTATCTTCTTTTAAACAACTCATTTAATCTTAATTGAAATTCCACGAGTTGGGGAATATTACCTATAATTTCAAAGTGAATGAGTAAAGAAAAGAAATGTTAAAGACATCACATACCTAGGAAGGGGTGGGGCTACATTTCACACAGTGCTTTCATGTCTTCTTATCCAGTTACACTGTAAAAGATTTCATATGAGTGAAATACTTTCACATATGGGAATATTTTATTCTTATAATATATGCCTAGTGAGTAAGGCATGATAGACCTTAATACCCTTGTTTTATAGATAATTAAGAGAGGAAAGGGAATTTTTTTTTTTTTACAGGGAATTAGTGAAAGAGCTAGAGCTGTCACTGATCTATCTAACTCCTGTTCTCTTCCTTTTATTATTTGCTATGTACCAGAGATCAGTTTGTAAACTGGAAGATGTACCAGTAACAACCAGTAAAGTGGTTCAGAAATTTCCAACAGGGAAAGTAGAATTATTTACAAATTAAACCCATTAAAAAGAATTTTAAAATATGAGACATGGGCCAGGAATGGTGGTGTTAAGGCAGCAAGATTGCCATGAGTTGAAGCCCAACTTGGGCTACATAGTTACTTCTAGGCCAGCCAGTACCACATACGAAAATCTTGTCTCAAAATGAGAGACAGAGAAAGAGAGACAGAGACATAGACAGGAACAGAGAGATGTTTAACTTTTACTAAAGTTTCATATATCTCAAACCCTTAATTTTCAATGATTCCCAAATGCTACAATGGTTTTTCACTTTGTAGGGCTTACAGGATTGCAGAACATCATGTTAATAGTTTTTATGATCATACCATTTTTATTTTCATTATATCATACTTTAAATTATGAATTTATCATTATTGATTCTTGTGGGGCTTGAACTAAAATGCCATTAGGTAATGCTGCTTTATGCCTCTTAACAAAAACAATACCCAGCTTACTCTAAAGATTACTTTCTTTGTATTCAATATTTTGTCTATTGATTCTTTCTTATTCACATTTAACTATAATAGTTTTTACCATAGTAAAATAGAAGATATTTCTTTCAACCCATTTATGATATAGTCCATGCTACTGTTTTCATCTTCTCCAATGTATTATATCCCTTTTCTGGTTTACTTCTCAGTCCATACAGTACATAATCTTTCGTTGTTTTTTTAATTTTATTTCTTTTTTTAACAGCCCAAATTTTATACCTCTCCCAGTCCACCCTCTGTTCCACAACCCATACCTCCCTCCCCCATCTCCACAAGCATGTCCCCACCACACTGACCTCCACACTATCTGGGGCCTCCAGTCTTGAGGGTTAGGTGCATCTCTTCTGACTGAACACAGACAGTCCTCTACTGTATATGTGTTGGGGGCCTCATATCAACTGGTGTATCCTGTCTGGTGATTCAGAGTTCGAGAGATCTTGGAGGTCCAGGTTAATTGAGACTGCTGGTTCTCCTACAGGGTTACCCTCCTCCTCAGCTTCTTTCAGCCTTTCCTAATTCAACCACAGGGGTCCTCAACTTCAGTACATTGGTTGGGTATAAGTATCTGCATCTGACTCTTTCAGCTGCTTATTGAGTGCAGTCATGATAGGTCCCTTTTTTTGTGACGACACCATAGCATCAGTAATAGTGTCAGACCTTGGGACCTCCCCTTGAGCTAGATCCCACTTTAGGCCTGTTGCTGGACCTCCTTTTCCTCAGGATCCTCTCCATTTTAGTCCCTGCAGTTCTTTCTTTCAGACAGGAACAATTATGGGCCAGAGTTTTGACTGTGGGTTGGCAACCCCATCCACCATTTGATGCCCTGTCTTCCTGCTGGAAGTGGGCTCTACAAGTTCCCTCTGCCCATTGTAGGGCATTTCATCTAAGGTCCTTGCATCTGAGTCCTGAGAGTCTCTCACCTCCCAAGTCTCTGGTACATTCCTTTTTTTTTTCTTCAGTTTTTCCAGACAGGGTTTCTCTGTGTAGTCCTGGCGGCCCTGGAATACACTCTGTAGACCAGGCTGGCCTCAAACTCAGAAATCTGCCTGCCTCTGCCTCCCAAGTGCTGCGATTAAAGGTGTGCACCACCACTGCCCATCTCTCTGGTACATTCCTGAGGGTCTGCTTTCTTTATGAGAACTATCCCTAAACTCTTACACTCTTCAGTTTCAAACATATTGGTTAACTCTATGGACCCACTTGACATCTTAGCAGCATTTGCTGTGTTTATTGAAAAATTAGGCAAATCATATGAAATCTTCTGGCTTTTGAAGTTATAGTGTACAATAAGTGTCCTTTATTCCATATTTCTTTTTCATCAGCCTTTATAAGTTATTATTTCTGTATCCACTCATGATTCAATACATGTTTATAGATACTCTTTGTCTTACTGATAAAATTGTGACGCTGAAGTCCATAAGAAGGGTAGGTGCTCATGATAGGGTACAAGTAAGTTCACAGGTTTAATGTCAGGAAAGTTTATGGCTTATTTTTTATTAGCTTGTAATTTGTTATTTATCACAATAGACAGGTAAATTTGACTACTGAAACTGAATGGGAGTTTTTTGACATCTAAGTGTAGCAAATTTAGTCAGAGGAAATTGAAAAGACATTTGAAAACAAAGCTAGGTAAACTTTGAAAAATCACTGGCCAATGAATGTTATTCCAAAAGTGAAAACAATTTTTTCAACCATAATTTTGTCTTATTCAATGTAGAAAACCATTTCTTTCTCCACTTTTTTGAAAATTGCGGTTGAATTTTTATGGCAACACTGAGTTGAAGAGAAAGCTTTTTCTCCTTTTTCCCCTCTTCTATATAATGTGAGTATGATGCATATAGACAAAGCATTGGCATTTTTGTGCTTATGCAATGTTATGAGACCACATAAAAGAAAGTTATGAAATATTTCTTCCAAATATATTTTTCTAGGATGATAGTTTAACATTGACAGAAATATATAAAATCTGCCAAATATTCTTCTACACTCACTGAATACAGAAACGTAAAAAAAAGGGTTCAGAGCATCATCATTTTTTTCAAATTACTTTAAATTTTTTTCATATATTTATACTGTATTTACATTTTTCTTCACACCTGACATATCTCATGACTCATCCCCACATGCTCTCAAATCAATGGCCCCTTTAAAATTGATATTGTTATACATAGATATGAACATATTTAAGAATATATATACATATATATACACATATATGTACATGTGTATATATATATACATATATACACACACATATGTATATAACACAATTAATGAAAAAAGAGGCCATAAATTTGAAAGAGAGCAAGGAAGGGTATATGGGAATGTTTGGAGGGAAGAAAGGGAATAGGGAAATGATGAGATCATATTTAATCTTTGGTTTTTTGTTTTGGTTTTGTTTTTGATTTTTTTGAGACAGGGTTTTTCTGTATAGTCCTAACTGTCCTGGAACTCACTCTGTAGACCAGGCTGGCCTCAAACTCAGAGATCCGCCTGCCTCTGCCTCCCAAGTGCTGGAATTAAAGGTATGCACCACCACTGCCCGGCTATTCCTTGAATTTTTAGTCTCTTTTTTATGTATCCTATTTTCTATTCTATTAAATCTTCACTGTATTTAATGTGTACAAAAGCATATTGAAATATACATTGGAATTCTCATGATTTAGAGAACACTGATATATTTGAGATCCTAGGAAAAAACTGTGCTTTCCTGAATGAGTGTTCACAGGATGGAGACCACTCATTATTCTGGCCTATTGTACATAATCTAAAAGATTAATTGAGTTTAGTTGTTGCAAAATAAATATCTTAAGAGATTTCATAAATATATACTATGGTGCTAGCTTGTTTTATGTCAACTTTACACAAGCTAGTGTCAATTTAGAGGAGGGAACTTCAATTGAGAAAGATAAAACTGTAGGTAAGTCTATAGAGCATTTTCTTAATTGATAGCAGATACTCCAGCTTTCTGTGCATTCTGCCATCTCTGGACTGGTGGTTCTGCATTCTATAATAAAGAAGACTGAGCAAGCTATGGAGAGTAGTCAGCCTATCAAGCAACATTCTTCTATATGTCTGCATAGCCCCTGACTTCACATTCTGATTCTGACTTCCTTGGATGATGAAGAGTGGTATGGAAATTTGAGCCAAATTTCCTCTTACGCCAATTGCTTTGCTCATGGTATTTCATAACAACAATAGTAACTATAAGACAACTGTATTTACCTCCTTCTTCCTCTCGCCTCTCTTTTGATGTGCCCTTTCAACTTCCTCTCAAATCATAGTCTCATTTTATTTAGTTATTATCAGTATGTGTGTATAAATAAATACACAAATACAATCTTTTGAGATCACTTAATGCTGCTCATATGTATATTGGGTCTGACCATTTGGCATTAGATCATCAATTTGTGGACTCATACCTGGAAGAAAACTGATTGTTCTTCTCCCAGAGCCATTATTTGTAACTATTTATGTAGCTTTGTGCTTTATACTCTTTTAGCATACACAGAGAGGAATATATACAGGAACAGCAGTCCTTGCAACTCTCCTTTTTGTCCTTACTATTCTCTGGCTGCCAAATCAACAGATTATGTTTGCTCTTTTCCAAAATACTACTGAGTTTTACTTGTGTCGAAGAACATTCAATGGTGAGTTAGATAACCATCCAGTCAGTGTGATACTTGAAACAAACAGTTTCAATGATAAAAGGTATGTTTTAACTCAATATCTTTAGATGTTTCAGTCCATGCAGGCTGCATGATTTTGTTTCTACATCCATGTTGAAGCAGTGCACCATTTCATGAAGGCATCATAGAGCAGAACTTCTTACATCACAATATCCAGGAAGCAGGTTGTAAAAACAGACAGGAAGGTTTTAGGAATAAGATAGACTTCAAAGCCTCTCTCTGTAGGGCAAGTGGACTGTGCCACCAGACAGATTTGAGATTTGCAGGAATTGAGTTGTTTTATACCCTTCTCTGTACCTGTATAACACCCCACTGAGAAGACCATGGGCAGTCAGTCACGTATTATAACAGCTGGGGTCCTTCCCCATGCAAACCGAGTATCACTAACATCTCAAACTCAGCCGATAGAAACGTCTTTGGGACCACAGCTACTTGTCTTTTATAGGCTGCTCAAACAGGGCTGCCCTGTCTGGCCTCACTGGGAGAGCATGCACCTAATCTGATATCTGATATGCCAGGGTGGATGCATTTCCAGTGGGAGTGTACCACTCCCTCAGAGGAGAAGAGCAGGGGTAATGGGGAAGGGTCTCTGTGAGGGGGTACTGGGAGGGAGCAGCATTTTGGATGTAAATAAATAAGTAATTATAAAGAATAATAAAGATGACAAATTCTACCTTACTATAAGTTGCCTTTCTATTGATATAGTTCTTTACTGATTTGTTGTCAACTTGACACATCTAGGAAGCAGAATTCTCAACTGAGAAAATACCCTAGATAGACCTCTAGAAAAATCGATGGTAGATTTTCTTAATTGGTTATTAATGTGGGAAAGCACTGCACACTATGGAAAATATTATTCCTGAGCATATTTTTGAGGATGATGTATAAGAAAGGTAACTGAACAAGCCAAGGAGCAAGCCACTAAGCAGGTTTCCCCCACAGTTTCCCCCACAGTTTCTGCTTCAGTTCCTGCCTCCATTTTAGTTCTTAGTTTGGCTTCCCCCAGTGATATACTCCAATCTGTAAGACAGAATAAATTCTTTTCTTCCACGGATTGCCTTTGGTCAGAATACTTTCTAACAGCAACATAAAATCAAGCTAGAACAAGTTGATATTATTTTTGGTGGCTGGGAACTTCAATTTAAAATTTGACATGTTAAAGAGCTGATCCAGTGGGTAGGAGTACTTGGGCTGGCATAAAGACCTAGGAGGTCCTAGGATCCACTGGTCTGTCAGTCTCCAATCTTGAGCTTGCAGGCAGCTATGGCCATGCTCAGCTTTAAATAGGTGCTGTGGAATCAAATCCATGACTTTATGCTAAGATAAGTCCAGGGAAAGGCCTGTATTAAGCAATAAGAGAGGAATAGTAATAGAGTAAATTACCTGATGACCTTCCCTGGCCTCCATACATGTTTTTGGGTACACAACACACACACACACACACACACACACACACACCAGCCACGCACCACACATATATATGCACACACATGCACATACCTGCACACACAAGCAACACATACATGCACACACATGCATCACACACTTACACACACACTCCCCAGAGAAAGACAGAGACGGAGAGGGGAAACATATTTCATTCTTAAAAACAACTAAGAAATTAACAATGGGAATAAACCATGATTTGAAATATAGAAGTAACATAATATATTTACCTTTTGTGTTATATACACCTTAAATAAAGATATGTAGATATTGTAAGCATTCTACAGAAGTAAAATACCATGGGGGAATGGGGAACTTGAATTATTTTTTTTTTGTTCTTTACATATAACAAATAGGCTTAGATTATTGCTCATATAAATATGCCCTACTATACTGCTATATGAATGGATAAAATAATGTAATAAGTAACTTAGATCCTTTCTCTAGCAGGTGATTTTTCCAAAGAGGCATGTTCTTAATAACTTCAGAATTTATTAAATACTTTACTAAAAATGTACACCTAATTCCCAAAGTCTAATAACAAATATTTTGGTTTTGTTCACTTACATTTAGCTATGGTTGTTGTGACTGATCTCCATGTGTCTCTATCAGGCACTCAACAGACACAGTATATCTCACCTTACTGAGAAAAAGCAAGGACTGAATACACAAAAAAAAAGTCTTTGTTTCCCTTCTTCTGGTGAAGTGTAATATATAAACAGTATACAACTACTATATTTGACAAATCACCTCATCTACCCATACCTTAAATTAACAGAGGAGATACAAATATATTTCTGATAGGACATTTCTGGAAGTCATGTGGCAGTGGAGGCGGATATGGGAACAAATAATTGGAAAACCCACCACACTGAATGGAAGAGAGCATGAAAACTGTTATGTATAGAGCAAGAAGAATAAGACAATATCCAACATTTTTACACTAAAACTATATGTATAAAAGTCTGAAGGTCTTTATCTTTTATTTATTATTTTTATTTACAGTCCAGTTGTTCCCCCACTCTCAGTCTGCCCTTCCACAGCTCCTCATCCCATTTCTCCTCCTTCACTTGTCTCCAAGGGAAAATCCTTGTTCCCCTGTCCTCTGCCACCAGGCCTCCCCACTCCCTGGGGCCTCAAGTATCTTGAGGGTTAGGTGCATCTTCTTTCAGTGAGGCCAGACTAGACAGTCCTCTGCTGTATATGTGTTGGGGGGCTTATATCAGCTGGTGTATGCTGCCTGGTTGGTGGTCCAGTGTCTGAGAGATCTTGGTGGTCCAGGTTAATTGAGACTGCTGGTCCTCCTATAGGGTCGCCCTTCTTCCACAGCTTATTCTCTTTCCTTAATTCAACTGCAGGGGCCCCTGGCTTCTGTCCATTGGTTGGTTATAACTATCCGCCTCTGTCTCAGTCAGCTGTTTGTTGGGCCACTCAGAGGGCAACCATGCTAGGCTCCTGTGTGTAAGCACACCATAGCATCAGTAATAGTGTCAGGCCTTGGAGCCTCCCCTTAAGATGGATCTCAATTTGGGCCTGTCACTGGACTCCATTTCCCTCAGTCTCTTTGCCTTTTTTGTCCCTGTAGTTCTTTTAGCCAGGAACAATTCTGAGTCAGAGTTTTTGACTGTGGGATGGCAACTCCATCCCTCACTCGATGCCATGTCTTTCTACTGGAGGTGGGCTCTATAAGTTCCTTCTCCCTACTGTTGGACATTTCATCTAAGGTCCCTCCCTTTGAGTCCTGAGAGACTCTAACTTCCAAGGTCTCTTGGTACATTCTAGAGTGTCTCCCCACCTCCTACCTCCAGAGGCTGCCCTGTTTCCATACTTTCTGCCTGCCCTCAGGGCTTCAGTCCTATCCCATCACCAATACCTGATCATGTTCAAAAATAAATAAAAAATATAAAAAATAAAATAACATATAATACCTAAAAATAATAAAGAAATGGTCTAAATTTCTACTGGGTAACTAGAAAAACAATGAAGTCAGAACAATGACAGGAATGAGAAAAATCTCTTTTTCAATGTAAATGAAAATAAACCAATAAGTCAGACAAAATAAAATAAATTTCATACCAGTTAGTAAAGGATAAAAGCCCAGTAGATAACCCATTAGAGAGCAAAATATGATTAAATTCAAGATCGTGTTTTATTTGTTTATATTTTATGGTGGGGCACACTTACCAACTCCTACATGTAGAAATCAAAAAACAACTTTTGAAAGTCAAATGTTTTCTTCTAGCAAGTGATGGATGGAAGAAACAATGTTCCAACCCCCATTCATACAAACCTTACACATATACATACATACATGCATACATACATACATACATACACACACATAGTTGATGGATGGAAGGCAATGTTCCAGCCCTCCACACTTATTTTTTTCTTCCATAGCTTATATATCCAAGCAAAATCTTTCAAGCAGTATAAATTACAATGTGATTATATTTTAGTTTTCTTCTAGTAAGTGATTATGAAAACAATGTGTTCTCCAATATATTTACAAGCAATAACATTATATAGTACAGGTAAAGAAAATGAATTATTCCCAAAAACCCACATACATTCGTAACTAGGCAACTTGTTACAGATTAACAAAGTATAAGCAAGCAAGGTAGTTTTCTCAGCCAATTTCTCTTACTGGCAGGCAGCAATTTGCAGTTACAAAGAACAGAGTAATTATTTTATTATTTATCTTTAAAAGTAATCTCGCAAGAATCTTAAAAGAATCACAAATCTAAACTTTTACATAAAAACAGTTATATCTAATTTAAATACTTAAAATGCACATCTACTTATCAGCAATTCTTAATAAACCATATCCGGAAGCTGAGGGCAAAAGTGGGTATAAGAAATCAATTATCAGCAGTCCAGCCTCAGTGAGAGTCGTGTCAGCCAGTGTTGCTATTGTTCTTGTTCCCTGACCTTAGAAGGTCACTAAGCTTAACTAATGAGTATGCCTTTCTGAACTTCATATTGTTCCTTAAGATTTTCTACATCAGAGCAAATAGTAAAAACATCTCAATCTAGCTTCACTAACAATGTAATTTTTCCAAATGCTTTGTGAGAGTGGTGGTCATTGCTGACAACCTATATCTCTAAGTTCTTTCCTAGGGTGGTGATTGAATCATTAATCTGCTCCAGCAGCAATGCCTGAAAGAGATCAAACACTATTGTTGTGTCAGAGATACTGCCCAGTGAGGGGCTGGAAGCCCCTTAGAGCTTTCATACAGTTCTTAGACTAAGAGGGATGTGAGGGCAGCAAGCAGAGCAGAACTCCATAACATCATGAAGTCCTCAGGACACATAGTCTTCGGGCCCATGCCACACCATGGTTCACTTATGGGGCTGTGGTAACCCTTAGGCTGCATTGCATGAGTTCTAAAACCATTTGTCATTCCTCCTGCATGGCCCTTGGCAATATTTTACCATAACTGTTTGTAACCAAAAAGCAGTCACACATAAGCTAGCCAGGCTACTCAAATTAGGTGATTTTTTTTTTTTTATTTATTAACTAGTGACTTTCCAATTAGATTCTTTTTCACTTCTGTAAATATGTTTAGGGCCATAGAATGTAAAAGGAGTTGAGACATATATAGGGGAAAGCATAGTTAGTACAATGCAAAAGTTACTGCTGTTTGAATCGTGTTGTGGGGGAGGAAAAAGAGGAAGCAAGAAGCTAGAAGGAAGGAGATGCAGCCAGATATGCAATGATGGAGAAACAAAATCACAGATGTAGTATCCTTGTTGGAGATTGGTTCTAATGGTTTGATTCAATTGGGAATTTGTGTGTCCAAATGCTAAAGGTCCTTGACCCCTAATTGTTTTTTGATCAATCAATAAAGATTACAGTATTGGCCAATGGCTGAGCAAAGGGAGATGGAGCAGGACCCTTAGAGTTGTGCAGGCTAGGACTCAGTGGGGAAGAGAGGGAGGATCACCAGGATGTGGTGAGAGACAGAAAAGGAGAGTGCAAGAGATAAAGCCAACCAGCCATGTGAGATTTGGGTTAAGTGGCCACTGGCCACCTCCCCAGTTGGGCTTAGGGTAGCAGGTGGAGGATTAGAAATGCCCAGTCATTGAGTTAGCAAAGGCATTTTAAAAATAAATTAATGTGTGTGTGTCTTACATTCAGGGATGCAAAGAGCTGCTGGGTGCCTGGCTAGAAGAATGCAACCATCCAGGAGCATAAGCAGAGTAGTCAAAACTCATGCTACATATCCTCTTAGTTAGTTACTTTGCCTTCCCCTCTAGATACAATTATTTGTTAGGTAGGAGCTGATTGGAGAAACTGTTTAAAAATATAGTACAAGTTAAAACAGAAGGTATTCTGAATGTAGAGTCATGCCATAACAGAGTATGACCAAACACTTTTGCAATAACTGTGCCAATGTTAAACACCTAGTAAAAAGTACATCAGTAAAAGACTTAAACAAAGATGATATTTTAGAACCAAGAGTGCCTGAATAATTTGAGAATTCCATGTAAGAGTAGAATAAACAAAGATATCAATTAGACAAAGATTCAAATCAATTTAGTTTTAAAATTAACAATATAGTTAGAAACTTGTCAAAATTCTTACATTTTTTTCCATTTTTTCAGTAGCTACATTACTTTCATAAATATATATAAAATAGATATTAAATATATATATTAATTTGATATATCTGTAAGTATAACTACCAAGTCATTAAAATAATATCCAAAGTTATTTTGTTCTGATGGTAAAATGTTTATAATATACTGATAGTTATAATCAAAATATAGTATATAATATAAAAACATAAAAACCTTTGCATCTAGCAGATCTAATTCTAAGTTATAATCCAAAGCATTTGAGTTAGATGGTTACACTATAGGTATTTTTATTGTCTAAATTGTACTTTAAAATCTGCTTCTCTAAATGTTGGGCTCAAGAGTAAACCCACATATATAAACCATTTTAATATGTGATGCATATAAAATTTATACCGAAGATGTTCAGTTGGGGAAAGAGACTGAGAGTTATTATGAGACAATTATTTAACATTGTTTTCTTTGGTAAGAGAAATAACTAGAATCCATATTTTATGGCATGAAGCATAAAAACATATAATAAGGTAATACAAAATATCTCCAAAGACTTTCAGAATTTAAAAAGAAAACTGTATTAGCTATAAAAATTGCTTGTTCTAGTCCCTGGAGGAGCAATTTGTAATTACTTAAAATTAAAAGGGAATCCAGATGAATAACAACACCTTCTTTAAAAATTACCATTAACTCCAGTCTGGGAAGTAGATCAGTGACTTGTTCAGCCATAATTAGAGAAGCAGATGGAAACAAATACAAAGACTCACAGCCAGATAAGAGAGAGATAGAGATAGAGATAGAGATAGAGATAGAGATAGAGAGAGAGAGAGAGAGAGAGAGAGAGAGAGAGAGAGAGAGAGAGAGAGAGAGAGACGTTGGAACATTCAGTGTTAAATAGAATGTCTTTATCAAATCCCTTACCTCAGGGCTCAAGGAACTTTGCAAAAAGAGGTGGGAAGAGTATGAGAGTCACATGGGATGGAGGACAGCAGGAGAGTGATGGAGGACACCAGGAGAACAAGGCCCTTTAAATCAACTGACCAAAGCTCATATGAACCCACAGAGACTGAAGCAGCATGCACAAGGCCTGCACAGGTGTCTACCTTGTCCTCCATCTGTATATTATGGCTTTCATTCTAGTGCATTTATTGGATTCCTGAGTGTGTGAATGATTGTATTCCTGTATTTTATTTGTTTCTTATGCCTTTTTTTGGGATCTTTTCCTCCTGTGTGTTTTGTCCCATTCTGATATACTAGCCTTTGTCTTGTCTTACTGTATTGTGGGGGGGTCCCTGCAAGCATCACAACCAGCAGGGGAACAAACTACATGAAACAAGAAGGTAATTTGTTTCAATACAACTTAGTTGGTGCTGGTTCAAACTTCTGGAGTCTGTCACCAGGCCAATTTATTCCAGACATATTTA